>NW_024734121.1:0-29497 GCF_018991925.1 Homarus americanus | reverse complement strand
ACCTGGAGTATCAGGAGGTGGACCTGGGAGGCCAGGGTGTACCTGGGAGTGTCTGAGGTGTACCTGGGAGTGCCGTGAGGAGTACCTGGAATGTCAGGAGGTGTATCTGGGAGGTCTAGTGTACCTGGGAGCAAGCCAGAGGTGTACCTGGGAGGACAGTGGTGTACCTGGGAGTGTGAGGGGTGTACCTGGCAGTGTCAGAGATGTACCTGGGAGGCCTGAGGTGTACCTGGGAGTGTCAGAGGTGTACCTGGGAGTGCCGGAGGTGTGTACCCTGGGAGCGTCGAAGGAGTACCTGGGAGGTCAGAGGTGCACCTGGGAGTATCGGAGGATTTACCTTGGGAGGTCAGAGGCCCTGGGAGGCCAGGGGTGTACTCTTAGTGTCCAGGGCACTGGAGTGTCTCTGAGGAGTACCTGGGAATGCCAGAGGTATATTTGGGAGTGTCTGGGGTGTACCTGGGAGGCCAGAGGTGTACCTGGGAGGACAGTGGTGTACCTGGAGGCTCAGAGGATAAAATTTGGAGTGGGGTTCCGAGGGGTGTACCCTGGTGGAAGCTCAGGAGGGTGTACCCCAGGGAGGCTCAGGAGGTGTACCTAGGGAGGCTCAGTGGAGTACCTGGGGAGGCCGGGGCTTGTATCACCTTGGGAGTATCGGAGGTGTACCTGGGAATTATTGAGGTGTACCCTGGGAGTGCCAGGATGTGTACCCTGGAGTGTCGGAGATTGTGAATTTCGGGAATTTGCCTCAACACGGTACCAGGGAGTGACAAAGGTGTACCTGGCAGTGTCAGAGGTGTACCTGGGGGTGTCAGAGGTGTACCTGGGAGGCCGTGGAGGTGCAGCCCTGGGAGTGCCAGAGGTGTACCTGGGAGTGTCGGAGGTGTACCTGGGAGGTCAGAGGTGTACTCAGGGAATGCCGCGGAGCACCTGGGAGTATCAGAGGTGTACCGAGCATCAGAGGTGTACCTGGAGTGTCAGAGGTGTACCTGGGAGTGTGAGAAGGTACCTGGGAGGCGTTTCTGAGGTGAACCTGGGAGGCTCTGGAGGGAGTACCTGCGAGGAGTCAGGAGGTGTACCTGGGAGGCCAGGAGGTGTACCTTGGGAGGTCTTTAGGGTGTACCTGGGAGCGGGCTCAGGAGGTGTACCTGGAGGCTCAGGAGGTGTACCTGGGAGCGGCTCAAGGAGTACCTGGGAGGCCAGGAGGTACCTGGAGTATCGGAGATTTGGGAGTGTCAGGAGGTGTTCCTGGGAGTGTCAGGAGGTGTAAACAGAGGTCAGGGGAGGTGAACCAGGGGAGTCAGGAGGTGTGAAACCAGGGAGGCCTGAGGTGCCTAGGAGGCCAGGAGGTGCACCAGGGAGGTCAGTGGAGTACCTGGGAGTGCCAAAGGTATACCTGGGAGGTGGAGGTGTACCTGGATTATCAAAGATGTACCTGGGAGTGCCAGAGGTACCTGGGAGGCCGGATGCACCTGGGAATGTCACACGTGTACCAGGGAGGCTCAAAGGTGTACCTGGCAGTGTCAGAGGTGCACTGGGGGTGTCAGAGGTGTAATTTGGAGCACAAGGTGTAACGGAGTGTCAGGAGGTACCTGGAAATGTCGGAGGTGTTCTGGAGTGTCGGAGGAGTACCTATGAGAGTCAGAGGTGTACCTGGGAGGCCAGAGGTAAAAAATTCTGGGAGGTCAGAGGTGTACCAGGGAATGTCAGTGGAGTACCTGGGAGTGTCAGAGGTGTACCTGGAGTAACAGAGGTGTACCTGGGAGTGTCAGAGGTGTACCGAGGAGAAGGTACCTGGGAGTGTCGGAGGTGAACCTGGGAGTGTCGGAGGTGCACCTGGGAGCGCCAAAGGAGTACCTGGGAGTGACAGTTGTGTACCCATAGTGTCAGTGGTGTACCTGGGAGTGTCAGGGGTGTACCTGGCAGTGTCAGGAGATGTACCCTGGGAGGCCCTGAGGTGTACCTGGTGGAAGTGTCAGAGGGTGTACCTAGGAGTGTCACAAGTGTACCAGGGAGGCTCAGTGGAGTACCTGGGAGTGTCAAAGGAATACCTTGGGAGCATCGGGGGGTGTACCTTGGGAATTATCGGAGGTGTGCACTTTGGGAGGCCAGGAGGTGTACCTGAGGTCAGAGGAGTACCTGGGAGCGTCAAAGGAGTACCTGGGAGGCCAGAGGTGGGTAAATTCCAGTGTCAGTGGTGTACCTGGAAGCAACAGGTGCACCTGGGAGTGTCATTGCGTGCCTGGGAGTGTCAGGAGGTGTACCTTGAAATGTCAGAGGTAAAAATCTGGAGCATCAGGAAGTACCTGGCGTCGTACCTGGGAGGCTCAGGTGTGTAACTGGAGGCCGGAGGTGTAACTGCGGCCAGAGGTGCACCTGGGAGGCCAGAGGAGTACCCAGTGGAGAGGAGTACCTGGGAGTATCAGAGTGCATGTGGGGAGGTCTGGGGTGCACCTGGGAGTGTCAGAGGTGCACCTGGAGTGTGAGAGGCACTTGGGAGGTCAGGGTGTACCCAGGGAGTGTCTGAGGTGTGCACCTTGGGAGTGTCAGGGTGCACCTGGGAGAGACAGAGGTGTACCTGGGAGGCCTGGAGGTGCACTGAGTGTCAAAGGTGCACCCTGCAGGCCAGAGGTGTACCTGGGAGGCCAGAGGTGTAGGGGCTGGGAGAGTCGGAGGGTACCAGGAGTCAGAGGTGTACCAGGGAATGTCAGTGGAGTACCCTGGGAGTGTCAGAGGTGCACCTGGGAGACCAGAGGTGTACCTGGGAGTGTCAGAGGTGTACCTGGGAGTGTCAGGGTGTACCCTGAGTGTCTGAGGGTACTCTGGGATGTCAGAGGAGTACCTGGGAATGTCAGAGGTGTACCTGGGAGTATCGGAGATTTACCTGGGAGGCTGAGGTGTACCTGGAGGCCAGAGGTGTACCAGGGAGGCCAGAGGTGAACCAGGAGTGTCAGAGGAACCAGGGAGTGTCTGAGGTGTGCCTAGGAGAGTGTCAGAGGTGTACCAGGAGGTCAGTGAGTACCTGGGAGGTCAAAGGTATACCTGGGAGTACCTGAGGTGTACCTGATTACTGGGGCTGTACCTGGGAGCTAGAGGTGTACCTGGGAGTCGGAGATGCACCTGGGAATGTCACACGTGTACCCAGGAGTGTCAGGTGTACCTGGCAGTGTCAAAGGTGTACCTGGGGTGTCAGAGGTGTAACTTGGGAGTGTCAAAGGTGTACCTGGGAGTGTCAGAGGTGTACCTGGAGTGTCGGAGGTGTACCTGGGAGTGTCGGAGGAGCACTCCAGCGAGAGTCAGAGGTAAAACCCTGGGAGGTCAGAGGTGTACCTGGGAGGTCAGAGGTGTACCAGGGAATGTCAGTGGAGTACCTGGGAGGTCAGAGGTGTACCTGGGAGCATCAGAGGTGTACCTTTGGAGTGTCAGGAGGTACCTGGGAGTGTGAAAAGTGTACCTGGGAGTGCCTGAGGTGAACCTGGGAGGCCGGAGGTGTGTACCTGGGAGCGTAAAAGGAGTACCTTGGGAGTAAGTCAGTTGTGTACCTGGTAGTGTCAGTGGCGTACCTGGGAGTGCCCAGTGTAACGGCAGTGTCAGAGATGCACCTGGGAGTGTCTGAGGTGTACCTGGTAGTGTCAGAGGTGTACCTAGGAGGCCTGCCAAGTGTACCAGGGAGGCCAGTGAGGCACCTTGGAGTGTCAAAGGAATACCTGGGAGTATCGGGGGGTGTACCTGGGAAGGCCGCAGGCACCTGAGTGTCAGAGGTGTACCTGGGAGGTCAGAGGAGTACCTGGAGCGGCCAAGGAGTACCTGAGTGTCAGAGGGTACCTGGTCGCGGTCAGTGTACCTGGGAGTGCCATTGGTGTGCCTGGGAGTGTCAGAGGTGTACCTGAAATGTCAGATGTGTACCTGGGAGTATCAGAGGTGTACCTGGAGGTCAGGTGTGTAACTGGGAGTGTCGGAGGTGTAACTGGGAGTGTCAGAGGTGTACCTGGGAGGCCAGAGGAGCACCTGGGAGTGTGAGAGGAGTACCTGGGAGTATCAGGAGGTGCATGTGGGAGTGTCTGGGTGTACCTGGGAGTGTCAGAGGTACCTGGGAGGTGAGAGGTGTACTTTGGGAGTGTCAGGTGTACCAGGGAGGTCTGAGGTGTACCTGGGAGTCAGGGTGTACCTGGGAGAGACAGAGGTGTACCTGGGAGGTAAGAGGGTGTACTCTGGGAGGTCAGAGGTGTACCAGGGAGGTCAGTGGAGTACCCGGGGAGTGTCAAAGGTGTACCTGGCAGTGTCAGAGGTGCACCTGGGAGTGTCAGAGGTGTAGCTGGGAGAGTCCTGAGGGGTACCCAGGTAGAAAATAGAGGTGTACCAGGGAATGTCAGTGGAGCACCTGGGAGTGTCAGAGGTGTACCTGGGAGTATCAGAGTGTACCTGGGAGGTCAGAGGTGTACCTGGGAGGCCAGGTGCACCTCTGAGTGTCTGAGGGTACCTGGGAGGTCAGAGGAGTACCTGGGAATGTCAGAGGTGTACCTGGGAGTATCGGAGATTTACCTGGGAGTCAGAGGTGTACCTGGGAGGTCAGAGGTACCAGGGAGGTCAGGAGGTGAACCAGGGAGGTCAGAGGTGAACCAGGGAGTGTCTGAGGTGTGCCTAGGAGTGTCAGAGGTGTACCAGGGAGTGTCAGTGGAGTACCTGGGAGTGTCAAAGGCAGGCCTGGGAGTATCGGAGGTGTACCTGGGATTATCAAAGGTGTACCTGAGTACAGAGGTGTACCTGGGAGTGTCGGAGATGCACCTGGGAATGTCAAGGCCGTGTACCAGGGGAGTGTCAAAGGTGCACCTGGCAGGCCAGAGGTGCACCTGGGGGTGTCAGGAGGTGTACCTGGGAGGCCAAAGGTGTACCTGGGAGTGTCAGAGGTGTACCTGGGAGTAAATGGAGGTGTACCTGGGAGTCGGAAGAGTACCCGTGAGAGTCAGAGGTGTACCTTGGAGTGTCAGAGGTGTACCGGGAGTGTCAGAGGTGTACCAGGAATGTCAGTGGAGTACCTGGGAGTGTCAGAGGTGTACCTGGGAGTACCAGAGGTGTACCTGGAGTGCTCAGAGGTGTACCTGGGAGTGTGAGAAGGCACCTGGGAGGTCGGAGGTGAAATATGGGAGTGTCGGAGGTGTACCTGGGATGTCAAGAGCACTGGGAGGTCAGCTGTGCACCTGGTAGTAGCTCAGCAGGTACCTGGGAGTGTCAGGGTGTACCTGGCAGTGTCAGAGATGTACCTGGGAGTGTCTGCAGTACCTGGTAGTGTCAGAGGTGTACCTAGGAGGTCACAAGTGTACCAGGGAGGTCAGTGAGCACCTGGGTGTGTCAAAGGAATACCTGGGAGTACATCGGGGGTGTACCTGAATATCGGATGTGTACCTGGGAGGCCAGGAGGTGTACCTGGGAGGCCAGAGGAGCACCTGGGAGCGTCAAAGGAGGACCTGGGAGGTCAGAGGTGTACCTGCAGTGTCAGTGGTGTGTACCTGGAAGTGTCAGAGGTGTACCTGGGAGTGTCATTGGTGTGCTCTGGGAGGCCAGAGGTGTACCTGAAATGTCAGGAGGTACCTGGGAGTATCAGAGGTGTACCTGGGAGTGCCTAGGGTGTACCTGGGAGTGTCAGGTGGTGTGTAACTGGGGAGTGTCGGAGGTGTAACTGGGAGGCCAGAGGTGCACCTGGGAGGCCAGAGGAGTACCTGGGAGTGTGAGAGGAGGCCTGGGAGCATCAGGAGGTGTATGTGGGAGTGTCTGGGGTGTACCTGGGAGGTCAGATGTGTACCTGAGGGGGGAGAGTGTACTTGGGAGTGTCAGGTGTACCAGGAGGTCTGAGGTACCTGGGGAGGTCAGGGTGTACCTGGGAGAGACAGAGTGCACCTGGGAGGTCAGAGGTGTACCTTGGGAGGCCAGAGGGCACCAGGGAGGTCAAAGGTGCACCTGGCAGTGTCAGAGGTGTACCTGGGAGTGGCCGAGGTGTAGCCGCTGGGAGAGTCGGAGGGCCTGGGAGGTCAGAGGAGTACCTGGGAATGTCAGAGGTGTATTTGGGAGGTCTTGGGTGTACCTGGGAGGTCAGAGGTGTACCTGGGAGGTCAGAGGTGTACTTGGGAGTGTCAGGGGTGTACCAGGAGTGTCTGAGGTGTACCTGGGAGTGTCAGGGGTGTACCTGGGAGACAGAGGTGTACCTGGGAGTGTCAGAGGTCTATACCGGAGGTGTACCTGGGAGTATCGGAGGTACCTGGAAGTGTCAGTGGGAGTAACCTGGGAGGTCAAAGGTGTACCTGGCAGTGTCAGAGGTGTACCAGTGCTCAGAGGTGTACCTGGGAGTGTCAGAGGTGTACCTGGGAGTGTCGGAGGTGTACCTGGGAGTGTCAGAGGTGTACCAGGGAATGTCAGTGGAGTACCTGGGAATGTCAGAGGTGTACCTGGGAGTATCAGAGGTGGACCTGGGAGTGTCAGGGGTGTACCTGGGAGTGTCTGAGGTGTACCTGGGAGTGTCAGAGGAGTACCTGGGAATGTCAGAGGTGTATCTGGGAGTGTCTGGGGTGTACCTGGGATTGTCAGAGGTGTACCTGGGAGTGACAGTGGTGTACCAGGAGGCAGAGGTGAACCAGGGAGTGTCAGAGGTGAACCAGGAGTGTCAGAGGTGTACCTGGGAGGTCAGAGGTACCAGGGAGGGTCAGTGGAGTACCTGGGAGTGTCAAAGGTGTACCTGGGAGTATCGGAGGTGTACCGGGATTGTCAAAGGTGTACCTGGGAGCCAGAGGTGTACCTGGGAGGTCGGAGGTGTACCTGGGAATGTCACACGGTACCAGGGAGGTCAAGGTGTACCTGGCAGTGTCAGGAGGTGTACCTGGGGTGCTGGAGGTGTACCTGGGAGGTCAAAGGTGTACCTGGGAGGGTCAGAGGTGTACCTGGGAGTGTCGGAGGTGTACCTGGGAGTGTCGGAGGAGCACCTGGGAGAGTCAGGAGGTGTACCTGGGAGTGTCAGAGGTGTACCTGGGAGGTCAGAGGTGCTACCAGGGAATGTCAGTGGAGTACCTGGGAGTGTCAGAGGTGCACCTGGGCATCAGAGGTGTACCTGGGAGTGTCGAGGTGTACCTGGGAGTGTGAGAAGTGTACCTGGGAGTGTCGGAGGTGAACCTGGGAGTGTCGGAGGTGTACCTGGGAGTCAAAGAGTACCGTGACAGCTGTGTACCCGGTAGTGTCAGTGGTGTACCTGGGAGTGTCAGGGTGTACCTGGGAGTGTCAGAGATGTACCTGGGAGGTCTGAGGTGTACCTGGGAGTGTCAGAGGTGTACCTGGGAGTGTCACAAGTGTACCAGGAGTGTCAGTGGAGTACCTGGGAGTATCAGGAATACCTGGGAGTATCGGGGGTGTACCTGGGAATATCGGATGTACCTGGGAGTGTCAGAGGTGTACCTGGGAGTGTCAGGAGGAGTACCTGGGAGCGTCAAAGGAGCACCTGGGAGCATCAGAGGTGTACCTGGTAGTGCCAGTGGTGTACCTGGAAGTGTCAGAGGTGTACCTGGGAGTGTCAGAGGTGCCTGGGAGTGTCAGAGGTGTACCTGAAATGTCAGAGGTGTACCTGGGAGTATCAGATGTACCTGGGAGGTCAGGGGTGTACCTGGGAGTGTCAGTGTAACTGGGAGGTCGGAGGTGTAACTGGGAGTGTCAGAGGTGTACCTGGGAGGTCAGAGGAGTACCTGGGAGTGTGAGAGGAGTACCTGGGAGTATCAGAGGTGAAGTGGGAGGTCTGGGGTACCTGGGAGGTCAGAGGTGTACCTGGGAGTGTGAGGTGTACTTGGGAGGTCAGGGGTGTACTCAGGGAGTGTCTGAGGTACCTGGGAGCATGCAGGTACCTGGGAGAGACAGAGGTGTACCTGGGAGTGTCAGAGGTACCTGGGAGTGTCAGAGGTACCAGGAGTGTCAGGAGTACCTGGAGGTCAAAGGTGTACCTGGCAGGTCAGAGGCACCTGGGAGTGTCAGAGGTAGCTGGGAGAGTCGGAGGGTACCAGGAATGTCAGAGGTGTACCAGGGAATGTCAGTGGAGTACCTGGGAGTGTCAGAGGTGGTACCTGGGAGCATCAGAGGTGTACCTGGGAGTGTCAGAGGTGTACCTGGGAGTGTCAGGGGTGTACCTGGAGAAGCTGGGGAGGTACCTGGGAGGTTGGGGTGTACCTGGGAGAGTCAGAGGTGTACCTGGGAGTGTCAGAGGTACCTGGGAGGCCGGGGTGTACCAGGGAGTGTCTGAGGAGTACCTGGGAAGTCAGAGGTACCAGGAGGCTGAGGTGTACCTGGGAGGTCAGGGGTGTACCTGGGAGAGCTGGAGGTGTACCTGGGAGTGTCAGAGGTGTACCTGGGAGTATCGGGAGGTACCGGGAGTGTCGGAGGTGTACCTGGAAGAAGCCAGTGTAGTACCTGGGAGGTCAAAGGTGTACCTGGCAGGTCAGAGGTGTACCTGGGGGTGTCAGAGGTGCACCTGGGAGTGTCAGAGGTGTACCTGGGAGTGTCGGAGGCACCTGGGAGGTCAGAGGTACCAGGGAATGTCAGTGAGTACCTGGGAATGCTGGGAGGTACCTGGGAGTATCAGAGGTGACCTGGGAGTGTCAGGGGTGTACCTGGGAGTGTCTGAGGTACCTGGGAGTGTCAGAGGAGTACCTGGGAATGCCAGAGGTGTATCTGGAGTGTCTGGGGCACGGGATGTCAGAGGTGTACCTGGGAGTGACAGTGGTGTACCTGGGAGTGTCAGGGGTGTACCTGGCAGTGTCAGAGAGCCTGGGAGTGTCTGAGGCCTGGGAGCAGTCAGAGGTACCTGGAGGCTGGAGATGTACCTGGGAGGTCAGAGGTGTACCTGGGAGGCCGAGGTACCTGGGAGTGTGGAGGTACCTGGGAGCAACAGGGGTGGTACCTGGGAGGTCTGAGGGTACCTGGGAGTGTCCAGAGGAGTACCTGGGAATGTCAGAGGTGTACCTGGGAGAGCCGGGAGGTACCTGGGAGTGTCAGAGGTGTGACCAGGAGTGTCAGTGAAGGCCTGGGAGTGTCAGAGGTGTACCTGGGAGTATCAGATGGTACTGGGAGGTCAGAGGTGAACCAGGAGCTGGGAGGTGAACTGGGAGTGTCCAAGGTATCCTAGGGAGGTCAGAGGTGTACCAGGGAGGCCGTGAGCCTGGGAGGCCAGAGGTGAGGCCTGGGAGTACGGGAGGTACCTGGGATTATCAAAGGTGTACCTGGGAGCAGAGGTGTACCTGGGAGAGTCGGAGATGCACCTGGGAATGTCACACGTGTACCAGGGAGTGTCAAGGTGTACCTGGCAGTGTCAGAGGTGTACCTGGGGGTGTCAGAGGTGTACCTGGGAGTGCGGTGTACCTGGGAGTGTCAGAGGTACCTGGGAGTGTCGGAGGTGTACCTGAGCAAGCCGTGGAGGAGTACCTGCGAGAGTCAGAGGTGTACCTGGGAGTGTCAGAGGTGTACCTGGGAGTGTCAGAACCAGGGAATGTCAGTGAGTACCTGGGAGTGTCAGAGGTACCTGGAGCATCAGAGGTGTACCTGGGAGTGTGGAGGTGTACCTGGGAGCACAAGGAGTACCTGGGAGTGCTTGGAGGTGTACCTGGTAGTGTCAGTGGTGTACCTGGGAGTGTTGGGTGTACCTGGCAGTGGCAGAGGTGTACCTGGGAGTGTCTGGAGGTACCTGGAGTGTCAGAGGTGTACCTGGGAGTGTCGGAGGTGTACCTGGGAGCGTCAAAGGAGTACCTGGAGTGTCAGAGGTGCACCTGGGAGTATCGGAGATGTACCTGGGAGTGCTCAGAGGTGTACCTGGGAGCAGAGGTACCTGAGATGTCAGAGGTGTACCTGAGTGTCAGGGGTGTACCTCTGAGTGTCTGAGGGGTACCTGGGAGTGTCTGAGGAGTACCTGGGAATGTCAGAGGTGTATTTGGGAGTGTCTGGGTGTACCTGGAGTGTCAGAGGTGTACCTGGAGGACAGTGGTGTACCTGGGAGGCCAGGGGTGTACCTGGCAGTGTCTGGAGGTGTACCTGGAAAGCCGGGAGGTGTACCTGGGAGCCAAGGAGTACCTGGGAGTGCTTGGGGTTGTGTACCTGGTAGTGTCAGTGGTGTACCTGGGAGTGTCAGAGGTGTACCTGGCAGCTCAGAGGTACCTGGAGAGTCTGAGGTGTACCTGGTAGTGTCAGAGGTGTACCTAGGAGGTCACTGGCAAACCAGGAGGCTGGGGTGGAGTACCTGGGAGCATCATGAACACCTGGGAGCATCGGGGTGTACCTGGGAATATCGGAGGTGTACCTGGGAGTGTCAGAGGTGTACCTGGGAGTGTCAGAGGAGTACCTGGGAGCGTCAAAGGAGTACCTGGGAGTATTAGAGGTGTACCTGGGAGTGCATGGGTGTACCTGGAAGTGTCAGAGGTGTACCTGGGAGTGTGGCAGTGTGTGCCTGGGAGCAAGATGGTACCTGGAAATGGGAGGTGTACCTGGGAGTATCAGATGTACCTGGGAGTGTCAGGGGTGTACCTGGGAGGCACTGGGAGGCCGGAGGTGTGTAACTGGGAGTGTCAGAGGTGTACCTGGGAGTGTCAGAGAGTACCTGGAGTGTGGAGAGGAGTACCTGGGAGCATCAGAGGTGTATGTGGGAGTGTCTGGGGTGTACCTGGGAGTGTCAGAGGTGTACCTGAGTGGAGAGGTGTACCTTGGGAGGTCAGGGAACCAGGGAGGTCTGAGGCTACCTGGGAGTGTCAGGGGTGTACCTGGGAGAGACAGAGGTGTACCTGGGAGGCACAGAGGTACCTGGGAGTGTCAGAGGTGTACCAGGGAGTGTCAGTGGAGTACCTGGGAGGTCAAGGTACCTGGCAGTGTCAGAGGTGTACCTGGAGTGTCAGAGGTGTAGCTGGGAGAGTCGGAGGGGCACCAGGTAGTGTCAGAGGTGTACCAGGGAATGTCAGTGAGTACCTGGGAGTGTCAGAGGTACCTGGGAGCATCAGAGGTGTACCTGGGAGTGTCAGAGGTACCTGGGAGTGTCAGGTACCTGGGAGTGTCGGAGGTGTACCTTGGGAGTGTCAGGTGGCACCCGGAGGTCAGAGGTGTACCTGGGAGTGTCAGAGGTGTACTTGGGAGTGTCAGGGGTGTACCAGGGAGTGTCTGAGGAGTACCTGGGAATGTCAGGAGGTGTACCAGGGAGTGTCAGAGGTGTACCTGGGAGTGTCAGGGGTGTACCTGGGAGAGCTGAGGTGTACCTGGGAGGTCAGAGGTGTACCTGGGAGTATCACGGAGGTGTACCTGGGAGTGTCGGAGGTGTACCTGGAAGTGTCAGTAGGGTACCTGGGAGGTTGCAGGTGTACCTGGCAGGTCAGAGGTGTACCTGGGGTGTCAGAGGTGTACCTGGGAGCTCAGAGGTGTACCTGGAGTGTCGGAGGGTACCTGGGAGTGTCAGAGGTGTACCAGGAATGCTGGGTGGAGTACCTGGGAATGTCAGAGGTGTACCTGGGAGGTCAGAGGTGGACCTGGGAGTGTCAGGGGTGTACCTGGGAGTGTCTGAGGTGTACCTGGGAGTGTCAGAGGAGTACTTGGAATGTCAGAGGTGTATCTGGGAGTGTCTGGGTGTACCTGGGAGTGTCAGAGGTGTACCTGGGAGCACAGTGGTGTACCTGGGAGTGTCAGGGTGTACCTGGGAGTGTCAGATGTACCTGGAGTGTCTGGAGGTGTACCTGGGAGGCCAGAGGTGTACCTGGGAGGTCGGAGATTACCTGGGAGCAGCAGAGGTGTACCTGGGAGTGTCAGGAGGTACCTGGAGTGCCAGAGGCCTGGGAGTGTCAGGGGTGTACCTCTGAGTGTCTGAGGGCACCTGGGAGTGTCTGGAGGAGTACCTGGGAATGTCAGAGGTGTACCTGGGAGATGGGATTGGTACCAGGTAGTGTCAGAGGTGTACCAGGGAATGTCAGTGAAGTACCTGGGAGTGTCGAGGTACCTGGGAGCATCAGATGTACCTGGGAGGTCAGAGGTACCCTGAGAGTCTGGGGTGTACCTCTGAGTGCCTGAGGGTACCTGGGACAGAGAGCACCTGGAATGTCAGAGGTGTATCTGGGAGTGTCTGGGGTGTACCGGGAGGTCAGAGAGGTGTACCTGGAGTGACAGTGGTGTACCTGGGAGTGTCAGGGGTGGCACCTGGCAGTGTCAGATGTACCTGGGAGTGTCTGAGGTGTACCTGAAGTGTCTGTGGTGTACATGGACTGTCAGAGTTGTACCTGGGAGTGACAGTGGTGTACCTGGGAGTGTCAGGGGTGTACCTGGCAGAATGTCAGAGATGTGCCTGGGAGTGTCAGGGGTGTACCTGGCAGGCCAGAGATGTACCTGGGAGTGTCTGAGGTACCTGGAGGTCAGAGGTGTACCTGGGAGTGTCGAGATGTACCTGGGAGTGTCAGGAGGTGTACCCAGGGAGTCAGAGGTGTACCTGGAGTGTCAGAGGTGTACCTGGGAGTGTCAGGGTGTACCTCTGAGTGTCTGAGGGTACCTGGGAGTGTCTGAGGAGTACCTGGGAATGTCAGAGGTGTACCTGGGAGAGTCGGATGGTACCAGGTAGTGTCAGGAGGTGCAGGTGAAGCACCTGGGAGGTCAGAGGTGTACTGGGAGTATCAGATGTGTACCTGGGAGGGTCAGAGGTGTACCTGGGAGTGTCTGGGGTGTACCTCTGAGTGTCTGAGGGGTACCTGGGAGGCCGGGAGTACCTGGGAATGTCAGAGGTGTATTTGGGAGTGTCTGGGGTGTACCTGGGAGGTCAGGAGGTGTACCTGGAGTGACAGTGGTACCTGGGAGTGTCAGGTGTACCTGGCAGTGTCAGAGATGTACCTGGGAGTGTCTGAGGTTTACCTGGGAGTATCTGAGGTGTACCTGGGAGGCCAGGGGAGAACCAGGGAGTGTAATAGGTGTACCTGGGAGTGTCAGGGGTGTAACTGGGAGTGTCGGAGGTGTAACTGGGAGTGTCAGGAGGTGTACCTGGGAGGGGCTCGAGGAGTACCTGGGATGTCAGAGGAGTACCTGGGAGTATCAGAGGTGTATTTGGGAGTGTCTGGGGTGTACCTGGGAGTGTCAGAGATGTACCTGGGAGGTGAGAGGTGCTTGGGAGTGTCAGGGGTGTACCAGGGAGTGTCTGAGGTGTACCTGGGAGTGTCAGGGGTGTACCTGGGAGAGTCAGAGGTGTACCTGGGAGGTCAGAGGTGTACCTGGCAGTGTCAGAGGTGTACCTGGGAGGTCAGAGGTGTACCTGGGAGGCCGGATTGGTACTGCGGTAGTGTCAGAGGTGTACCAGGAAGTGTCAGTGAAGTACCTGGGAGTGTCAGAGGTGTACCTGGGAGTATCAGATGTGTACCTGGGAGTGTCAGAGGTGTACCTGGAGTGTCTGGGGTGTACCTGAGTGTCTGAGGGCACTGGGGGCTCAGGAGTACCTGGGAATGTCAGAGGTGTATTTGGGAGTGACAGTGGTACCTGAGTGTCTGAGGCCTGGGAGTGTCTGAGGTGTGCACTGGGAGGTCAAAGGAGAACCAGGGAGTAATAGGTGTACCTGGGAGTGTCAGAAGCGTACCTGGGAGTGTCAAAGGTGTGCACGTGGGAGGTCAGGAGGTGGAACCTGAGTACCAGAGATGAACCAGGAGTGTCTGAGGTGTACCTGGGAGCACGGAGGTGTACCTGGGAGTATCGGAGGTTTACCTGAAGTGTCAGTGAGTACCTGGGAAGTGTCAAGGTGTACCTGAGAGCCAGAGGTGTACCTGGGGGTGTCAGAGGTGTAGCTGGGAGGTTTGAGGTGTACCTGGGAGTGCCGGAGGGTACCTGGGAGTGTCAGAGGTGTACCAGGGAATGTCAGTGGAGTACCTGGGAATGTCGGAGGTGTACCTGGGAGTATCAGAGGTGGACCTGGGAGTTTCCAGGGTACCTGGGAGTGTCTGAGGTGTACCTGGGAGTGACAGTGGTGTACCTGGGAGTGTCAGGGGTGTACCTGGCAGTGTCAGAGATGTACCTGGGAGTGTCTGAGGTGTACCTAGGAGTGTCAGTGGTGTACCTGGGAGTGTCGGAGGTGTACCTAGGAGCGTCAAAGGAGTACCTGGGAGTGTCAGAGGTGTACCTGGGAGTATCGGAGATTTACCTGGGAGTGTCAGAGGTGTACCTGGGAGTGTCAGAGGTGTACCTAGGAGGCAGAGGTGTACCAGGAGTGTCAGGAGGTACCTGGGAGTGTCAGGAATACCTGGGAGTATCAGAGGTGTACCTGGGAGTGCCGGAGGTACCTGGGAGTGTCGGAGATGTACCTGGAATGTCACACGTGCAACAGGGAGTGACACCTGGCAGTGTCAGAGGTGTACCTGGGTGTCAGAGGTACCGGGAGTGTCGGAGGTACCTGGGAGTGTCGGAGGTACCTGGGAGGTCAGAGGTGTACCAGGAATGTCAGTGGTACCTGGGAGTGCTGAGAGGTGTACCTGGAGTATCAGAGGTGTACCTGTGTCAAAGGTGTACCTGGAGTGGAGAAGTGTACCTGGGAGTGCCGGAGGTGAACTTGGAGAAGCCGGGAGGAGGCTCCAGAGAGCTGGGAGGTACCTGGGAGTGTCAGAGGTGTACCTGGAGTGTCTTAGGTGCCTGGGAGCGTCAAAGGAGTACCTGGGAGGCTAGAGGTGTACTGGGAGACGGGAGATTTACCTGGAGTGTTCGGAGGTGTACCTGGAGTGTCAGTGGTGTACCAGGGAGTGTCAGAGGAACCAGGAGTGGCAGAGGTGAAACAGGGAGTGTCTGAGGTGTACCTGGGAGTATCGGAGGTGTACCTGGGAGTATCGGAGGTGTACCTGGGATTACTGTGCACCTGGGAGTGCCAGAGATGCTGGGAATGTCACACGTGTACCAGGGAGGCTGATGTGTACCTGGCAGGCCAGAGGTACCTGGGGGGTCAGAGGTACCTGGGAGTGTCAAAGGTGTACCTGGGAGGTCAGAGGTGTACAGGGAGTGTCGGAGGTGTACCTGGGAGTGCTGAGACCTGGGAGTGTCTGAGGTGACATGGAGTGTCAGACGTGACCTGGGAGGTAGAGGAGTACCTGGGATCACAGAGGAGTACCTGGGAGTGTAAGAGGCACTGGGTGCTCAGAGGTGTACCTGGGAGGGAGAAGTGTACCTGGGAGGTTGAAGGAACCTGGGAGGCCGGAGGAGTACTTCGAGAGGCAGAGGTGTACCTGGGAGGCCAGAGGAGTACCTGGGAGCGTCAAAGGAGTACCTGGCAGTGTCAGAGGTGTACCTGGTAGTGTCAGTGGTGTACCTGGAAGGTCAGAGGCACCTGGGAGTGTCATTGGTGTGCCCTGGGAGTGTCAGGAGGTTTACCTGGAAGTCAGAGGCACCTGGGAGTATCAGAGGTGCACCTGAGAGTGTCAGGTGTACCTGGAGTGTCAGGGGTGTAACTGGAGTGTCGGAGGGTAACTGGGAGGCAGAGGTGGCACCTGGGAGGTCAGAGGAGTACCCGAGTGCTGGGAGGAGTACTGGGAGCATCAGAGGTGTGTATGGGAGGTCCTGGGTGTACCTGGGTGCTGAGAGGTGTACCTGGGATGTCAGGAGGTACTTGGGAGGTCAGGTACCAGGAGTGTCTGAGGTACCTTGGAGTGTCAGGGGTGTACCTGGGAGAGTCAGAGGTGCACCTGGGAGGTCAGAGGTACCTGGGAGGTCCAGAGGTGTACCATAGAGTGCTCAGTGGAGCACGGGAGTGTCAAAGGTGTACCTGGCAGTGTCAGAGGTGTACCTGGGAATGTCAGAGGTGTACCTGGGAAGTCGGAGGGCACCCTAGTGTCAGAGGTACCAGGAATGTCAGTGGAGCACCTGGGAGGTCAGAGGTGTACCTGGGAGCATCAGAGGTGTACCTGGGAGGCTGGGGAGGTGTACCTGGGAGGTCAGGGGTGTACCTGGCAATGTGGGAGATGTACCTGGGAGTGTCTGAGGTACCTGGGAGTGTCTGAGGTACCTGGGAGTGTCAGGGGAGAACCAGGGAGTGTACAGGGTGTCCTGGGAGTGTCAGGGGTGTACCTGGCAGGCCAGAGATGTACCTGGGAGTGTCTCAGGTGCACTGGGAGTGTCTGGAGGTGTGCTCTGGGAGTGCTGGGGAGAACCAGGACTGTACAGGGAGAACCTGGGAGTGCTCAGAAGGTACCTGGGAGTGCTGGGAGGTGTGTGGGAGTGTCAGAGGTGAACCAGGGGAGTATCAGAGGTGAACCAGGGAGGCCTGAGGTGTACCTGGGAGCACGGAGGTACCGGAAGTGTCAGTGAGCACCTGGGAGGTCAAGGTGTACCTGGCAGTGTCAGAGGTGTACCTGGGGGTGCCAGAGGTACCTGGAGGCCAGGAGGCACTGGGGGTGCCGGAGAGGGTACCTGGGAATGCTGGGAGGTACCAGGAATGCTGGAAGGGAGTACCTGGGAATGTCAGAGGTGTACCTGGAATATCAGAGGTGTACCTGGGAGTGCTCAGAGGTGTACCTGGGAGTGTCTGGGCGTACCTCTGAGTGTCTGAGGGTACCTGGGAAATGTCAGAGGAGTACCGGGAATGTCAGAGGTGTATTTGGGAGTGTCTGTACCTGGGAGCAGGTGTACTGGGAGTGACAGTGGTGTACCTGGAGTGCTGAAAACTGGCAGTGTCAGAGATGTACCTGGGAGTGTCTGAGGTTTACCTGGAGTGTCTGAGGTACCTGGAGGTCAGGAGAACCAGGGAGTGTAATAGGTGTACCTGGGAGGCTCAGAAGGCACCTGGAGTGCTGGGAGGCACGTGGGAGAAGGAGGCGGGAACCAGGAGTACCAGAGGTGAACCAGGAGGCCTGAGGTACCTGGGAGTATCGGAGGTACCTGGGAGTATAGGAGGTGTACCTGGAAGTGTTGAGGAGACCTGGGAGTGTAGGTGGCCTGGCAGCAGAGGTACCTGGGGTGCTGGGAGGTACCTGGGAGGTCAGAGGTACCTGGGAGTGCCGGAGGGGTACCTGGGAGTGTCTGAGGTGAACTAGGGAATGTCAGTGAGCACTGGGAATGTCGGAGGTGTACCTGGGAGTATCAGAGGTGACCTGGGAGGCCAGGGGTGTACCTGGGAGTGTCTGAGGTGTACTGGGAGGCCAGGAGGAGTACCTGGGAATGTCAGAGGTGTATCTGGGAGTGTCTGGGGTACCTGGGAGTGTCAGAGGTGTACCTGGGAGACAGTGGTGTACCTGGAGGCTCAGGGGTGTACCTGGCAGTGCTGGGAGGTACCTGGGAGTGTCTGGAGGTACCTAGAGTGCTCTGTGGTGTACCTGGGAGGCCGGAGGTACCTAGGAGCGTCAAGGAGTACCTGGAGGCTGCAGAGGTGTACCTGGGAGCACGGGAGATTTACCTGGGAGTGTCAGAGGCACTGGGAGGCTCAGAGGTGTACCTAGGAGTGTCAGAGGTGTACCAGAGTGTTGGAGTACTCGGATTGTCAAGGAATACCTGGAGTATCAGAGGTGTACCTGGAGTGCCGAGGTACCTGGGAGTGTCGGAGATGCACCTGAATGTCAAGCACGGTACCAGGGAGTGGACAAAGGTGTACCTGGCAGTGTCAGAGGTACCAAAGTCAGGAGGTGTACCTGGGAGGTCAGAGATGCACCGGGAGGCCGGAGGTGTACCTGGGAGAAGGTACCTGGGAGTGTCGGAGGTGAACCTGGGAGTGCCGGAGGAGACCTGAGAGAGTCAGGTGTACCTGGGAGCGTCAAAGAGCACCTGGGAGTGCAGAGGTGTACCTGGGAGAGCACGGGAATTACCTGGGAGGTCAGAGGTACCTGGGAGGCCAGAGGTGTACCAGGAGGGTCAGAGGTGAACCAGGAGTGCCAGAGGTGAACCAGGGAGGCTGAGGTGCCTGGAGTGCTGGGAGTAACTGGGAGATCAGGAGGTACCTGGGAGTGCTGGGAGGTACCAGGAGTGCTGGGAGGTACCAGGGAGGCTCAGGAGCACCTGGGAGGCCAACATACTGAGCACGGAGGTGCCTGGGATTACTGGGCAACCTGGGAGTGCCAGAGGATGTACCTGGAATGTCACACGTACCAGGGAGTGTCAAAGGTACCTGGCAGTGCTGAGGTGTACCTGGGGTGTCAGAGGTACCTGGGACAGAGTGCACCTGGGAATGTCAACACGCACACAGGGAGGTCAAAGGTGTACCTGGCAGTGTCAGAGGCACCTGGGGTGCTGGGAGGTACCAGAGGCACCTGGGAGTGTCAGAGGAACCAGGAGACTGAGGAACCAGGAGTGTCTGAGGTGTACCTGGGAGCACGGAGGTGTACCTGGGAGTATCGGAGGTACCTGGAAGTGTCAGTGAGCACCTGGGAGGTCAAGGTGTACCTGGCAGAGTCAGAGGTGCACCTGGGAGTGTCAGAGGTGACACCTGGAGGCCAGAGGTGTACCTGGGAGAGTCGGAGGTACCTGGGAACGTCAGAGGTACCAGGGAATGTCAGGAGCACCTGGGAATGCGCAGAGTGTACCTGGGAGTATCAGAGGTGTACCTGGGAGTGTCAGAGGTACCTGGGAGGCCAGAGAGCACCTGGGACTGTCAGAGGTGTATTTGGAGTGTCTGGGGTGTACCTGGGAGTGTCAGAGTGTACCTGGGAGGGACAGTGGTGTACCTGGGAGTCAGGGGTACCAGAGACCAGAGATGTACCTGAGTGCTCAGCATTCCTGGGAGTGTCTGAGGTACCTGGGAGGTTGGGGAGAACCAGGAGTGTAACAGGTGCACCTGGGAGTGTCAGAAGGTACCTGGGAGTATCAGAGGTGCACCTGGGAGTGTCAGAGGTGAACCAGGAGTACCAGAGGTGAACCAGGAGTGTCTGAGGTGTACCTGGGAGCACGGAGGTGCACCTGGGAGCACGGAGTGGCACCTGGAAGTGTCAGTGAGTACCTGGGAATGTCAAGGTGTACTGGCAGTGCCAGAGTACCAGGGGTGCCAGAGGTACCTGGGAGCAGAGGTACCTGGGAGTGTCGGAGGGGCACTGGGAGGCAGAGGAGTACCAGAATGTCAGTGAGTACCTGGGAATGTCGGGAGGTACCTGGGAGTATCAGAGGTGACCTGGGAGTGTCAGGGGTGTACCTGGGAGTGTCTGAGGTGCACCTGGGAGCAGTCAGAGGAGTACCTGGGAATGTCAGAGGTGTACTTGGGACTGTCTGAGGTCACCTGGGAGTGTCAGAGGTGTACCTGGGAGGACAGTGGCACCGGGAGGCCAGGGTGTACCTGGGAGTGCTGGGAGGGGTACCTGGAGTGTCTGAGGTACCTGGGAGTGTCTGAGGTGTACCTGGGAGTGTCAGTGGTGTACCTGGGAGTGTCGAGGTGAACCTAGACGTCAAGGAGCACCTGGGAGTGTCAGAGGTGTACCTGGGAGACGGAGATGTACCTGGGAGGTCAGAGGTACCTGGGAGAGTCAGAGGTACCTAGAGGTCAGAGGTACCAGGAGTGTCAGGAGTACCTGGGAGGCCGGGGATACCTGGCAGCATCAGAGGTGTACCTGGAGGCTGGAGATGTACCTGGGAGTGTCGGAGATGTACCTGGGAATGTCACACGGTGCCAGATGACAAGGAATTCAGTCGAGGTGTACCTTGGAGTGTCAGAGGTGTACCTGGGAGGTCAGAGGTGTACCTGGGAGGTCAGAGAGGTGTACCAGAGAATGTCAGGAGACCTGGGAGTGTCAGAGGGTACCTGGGAGTATCAGAGGTGTACCTGGGAGTGTCAGGAGGTGTACCTGGGAGTGTGAGAAGTGTACCTGGGAGAAGCCGGAGGTGAACCTGGGAGTGTCGGAGGGGCACCTGAGAGAGTCAGAGGTAACTGGGAGTCAGAGGTTACCTGGAGTGTCTTAGGGTACCTGGGAGCGTCAAAGGAGAACTGGGGTGTCAGGGAGGTGTACCTGAGCAGAGATTTACCTGAGAGTCAGGGAGGTACCTGGGAGTGTCAGGGTGTACTGGGAGTGTCGAGGGTACCTGGGAGTGTCAGAGGTGTACCAGGAGTGTCAGAGGTGAACCAGGAGTGTCAGAGGTGAACCAGGGAGTGCCTGGGTGTGCCTGGGAGCATCGGAGGTACCTGGAGCATCAGAGGTGCACCTGGGAGGTAGAGTGTACCTAGGAGTGCCAGAGTGTACCAGGAGTGTCAGTGAGTACCTGGGAGTGTCAAAGGCATACCTGGGAGCACCGGAGGTGTACCTGGGATTATCAAAGGTGTACCTGGGAGGCCAGAGATGTACCTGGGAATGTCACACGCACCAGGGAGGTCAAAGGTGTACCTGGCAGTGTCAGAGGTACCTGGGGTGCTGGGAGGAGCACCTGGAGAGTCAAGGTGTACCTGGGAGGTCAGAGGTGTACAGTGGAGGTCGGAGGTGTTGCTGGAGGTCAGAGATGTACCAGGGAAAGTCAGGTGAGCACGGGAGGTCAGAGGTGTACCTGGGAGGCCAGAGGTGTACCTGGGAGGTGAGAGGTGCACCTGGGAGGTCGGAAGTGAACCTGGGAGTGTCGGAGGAGTACCTGCGAGAGTCAGAGGTGCACCTGGGAGCAAGCCAGGAGTACCTGGGAGCGTCAAAGGAGTACCTGGGAGGTCAGAGGTTCACCCTGGAAGCAAGCCAGAGGTGTACCTGGGAGTATCAGGAGGTGTACCTGGGAGTGTCAGGGGGTACCTGGGAGGTCAGGGTGTAACTGGGAGGCGAGGTACCTGGGAGTGTCAGAGGGTACCTGGGAGGCCAGAGAGCACCTGGGAGTATCAGAGGTATGGGAGTGCCAGGGTGCACCTGGGAGCAAGTCAGAGGTAAACCTGGGAGGTGCAGAGGTGCACCTGGGAGCGTCAGAGGGAACCAGGAGTGTCTGAGGTGCACCTTGGAGTGTCAGGGAGTACCTGGGAGGTCAGAGGTGCACCTGGGAGTGTCAGAGGCGTACCTGGGAATGTCAGTGAGCACCTGGGAGCATAGGAGGTGTACCTGGGAGTGTCAGAGGTGTACCTGGGAGGGCAGGGTGTACCTGGCAGTGCCAGAGATGTACCTGGGAGCCTGAGTGTACCTGGGAGTGTCTGAGGCGTACCTGGGAGGTCAGGGGAGAACCAGGGAGGTAATAGGTGTTCCTGGGAGGTTGGGGTGTACCTGGCAGTGTCAGAGATGTACCTGGGAGTGTCTGAGGTGGTGGAGCAGCCTGAGGTGCACCTGGGAGTGTCAGTGGTACCTGGGAGTCGGAGGTGCACCTAGAGCGTCAAGAGTACCTGGTGAGGTGCACCTGGGAGACGGGAGATTACCTGGAGGTCAGAGGTGTACCTGGGAGGCAGAGGTGCACCTGGGAGGTCAGAGGTGCACCAGGAGGTCAGAGGAGCACCTGGGATCAGAAACCTGGGAGTATCAGAGGTGTACCGGAGTGCCGGAGGTGTACCTGGGAGGTCGGAGATGTACCTGGGAATGCACACTGTACCAGGGAGTGACAAAGGTGTACCTGGCAGTGTCAGAGGTGTACCTTGGGGTGTCAGAGGTACCTGGGAGTGTCAGAGGTGTACCTGGGAGTGTCAGAGGTGTACCTGGGAGGTGGAGAAGTGTACCTGGGAGCCGGAGGTGAACCTGGAGCGGAGGAGTACCTGAGAGAAGAGGCCTGGGAGCGTCAAAGGAGTACCTGGGAGGCCGGAGGTACCGAGTACGGAAATTCACCTGGGAGTGCCAGAGGTGTACCTGGGAGTGTCAGAGGTGTACCAGGAGGTCAGAGGTGAACCAGGGAGGTCAGAGGTGAACCAGGGTGTCTGAGGTGTGCCTGGGAGCACCGGAGGTGTAACTGGGAGCATCAGAGGTACTGGAGTGTAAGAGGTGTACCAGGAGTGTCAGAGGTGTACCAGGAGTGTCTGTGGAGTACCTGGAGTGTCAAAGGTATACCTGGGAGTATCGGAGGTGTACCTGGGATTATCATGGTGTACCTGGAGTGCCAGAGATACCTGGGAATGTCACACCTGTACCAGGAGTGTCAAAGGTGTACCTGGCAGGTCAGAGGTGTACCTGGTGTCAGAGGTGTACCTGGGAGTGCCAGAGATGTACCTGGGAAGCACAGGCACCAGGGAGTGTCAAAGGTGCACCTGGCAGTGTCAGAGAAACTGGAGTGTCAGAGGTACCTGGGAGGTCAGAGGTACCTGGGAGGCCAGAGGTGAACCGGGAGTATCAGAGGTGAGGTGAACCATGGGAGTGTCTGAGGTGTACCTGGGAGTATCGGGAGGTACCTGGGAGTATCGGAGGTGTACCTGGGAGTGTCAGTGAGTACCTGGGAGTGTCAAAGGTGTACCTGGCAGTGTCAGAGGTGTACCTGGGGGTGTCAGAGGTACCTGGGAGTGTCAGGAGGTGTACCTGGGAGTGTCGGAGGTGTACCTGGGAATGTCAGAGGTGTACCAGGGAATGTCAGTGGAGTACCTGGAATGTCAGAGGTGTACCTGGGAGTATCAGAGGTGTACCTGGAGTGTCAGGAGGTGTACCTGGGAGTGTCAGAGGAGTACCGGAATGTCAGAGGTGTATTTGGGAGTGTCTGGGGGTGTACCTGGGAGTGTCAGAGGTGTACCTGGGAGGACAGTGGTGTACCTGGGAGGTCAGGGTGTACCTGGCAGTGTCAGAGATGTACCTGGGAGTGTCTGAGGTGTACCTGGGAGTGTCTGAGGTGTACCTGGAGTGTCAGGAGAACCAGGAGTGTAATAGGTGTACCTGGGAGGTCAGAAGTGTACCTGGGAGTGTCAGAGGTGTACTGGGAGTGTCAGAGGTGAACCAGGAGCACAGAGGAACCAGGAGTGTCTGAGGTACCTGGGAGTATCGGAGGTGTACCTGGGAGTATCGGAGGTGTACCTGAAGTGTCAGTGGAGTACCTGGGAGTGTCAGGTGTACCTGGCAGTGCCAGAGGTGTACCTGGGGGTGTCAGGAGGTGTACCTGGGAGGTCAGAGGTGTACCTGGGAGGCTGAGGGTACCTGGGAGGTCAGAGGTGTACCAGGGAATGTCAGTGGAGTACCTGGGGTGTCGGAGGTGTACCTGGGAGTATCAGAGGTGGACCTGGGAGTGTCAGGGGTGTACCTGGGAGTGTCTGAGGGTACTGGAGTGTCAGAGGAGCACCTGCAGAGGTGTATCTGGGAGTGTCTGGGGTGTACCTGGGAGGCCTGGGAGGTGTACCTGGGAGTGACAGTGGTGTACCTGGGAGTGTCAGGGGTGTACCTGGGAGTGTCAGAGGTGTACCTGGGAGTGTCAGGTGTACCTGGATGTCTGAGGTACCTAGGAGTGTCAGTACTGGGAGTGTCGGAGGTGTACCTAGAGCGTCAAGGAGTACCTGGGAGGTCAGAGGTGTACCTGGGAGTATCGGAGGTGTACCTGGGAGTGTCAGAGGTACCTGGGAGTGTCAGAGGTGTACCTAGGGAGGTGTCAGAGGTGTACCAGGGAGTGTCAGTGGAGTACCTGGGAGTGTCAGGATTACCTGGGTGGGATCAGAGGTGTACCTGGGAGTGCCGGAGGTGTACCTGGGAGTGTCGGAGATGTACCTGAATGTCACACGTGTACCAGGGAGTGACAAAGGTGTACCTGGGAGTGTCAGAGGTGTACCTTGGGGGTGTCAGGAGGTACCTGGAGTGTCGGAGGTGTACCTGGGAGGTCAGAGGTGTACCAGGGAATGTCAGTGGAGTACCTGGGAGTGTCAGAGGTACTTGGAGTATCAGAGGTACCTGGGAGTGTCAGAGGTGTACCTGGGAGTGAGAAGTGTACCTGGGAGTGTCGGAGGTGAACCTGGGAGTGTCGGAGGAGTACCTGAGAGAGTCAGAGGTGTACCTGGGAGTGTCAGAGGTGTACCTGGGAGTGTCTTAGGGTACCTGGGAGCGTCAAAGGAGTACCTGGGGGTGTCAGGAGGTACCTGGGAGATTACCTGGGAGTGTCAGAGGTACCTGGGAGGTCAGGTGTACCTGGGAGTGTCAGAGGTGTACCTGGGAGTGTCAGAGGTGTACCAGGAGGTCAGAGGTGAACCAGGGAGGTCAGAGGTGAACCAGGGAGTGTCTGAGGTGTGCCTGGGAGCACGGAGGTGTACCTGGGAGTATGAGAGGTACCTGGGAGGTCAGAGGTGTACCTAGGAGGTCAGAGGTGTACCAGGAGTGTCAGTGGAGTACCTGGGAGGTCAGGTATACCTGGGAGTATCGAGTACCTGGGATTATCAAAGGTGTACCTGGGAGTGCCAGAGATGTGACCTGGGAATGTCACACGTACCAGGGAGTGTCAAAGGTGTACCTGGCAGTGTCAGAGGTGTACCTGGGGGTGTCAGAGGTGTACCTGGAGGTCAAAGGTGTACCTGGGAGTGTCAGAGGTGTAACCAGGGAGTGTCGGAGGTGTACCTGGGAGTGTCAGAGATGCCAGGGAAAGTCAGTGATACCTGGGAGGTCAGAGGTGTACCTGGGAGTGTCAGAGGTGTACCTGGGAGTGTGAGAAGTGTACCCAGAGGCTGGAAGGAACCTGGGAGGCCGGAGGTGTACCTGGGAGAGTCGAGGTGTACCTGGGAGGTCAGAGGAGTACCTGGGAGTGTCAAAGGAGTGCCTGGGAGGTGTGAGGTGTACCTGGGAGTGTCAGAGGTGTACCTGGGAGTATCAGAGGTGTACCTGGGAGGTCAGAGGTGTACCTGGGAGTGTCAGGGGGTGTACCTGGGAGGCCGGAGGTGTACCGGGAGGTCAGGAGGTACCTGGGAGTGCAGAGGTGTACCTGGAGTATCAGAGGTGTACCTGGGAGTGTCTGTGTACCTGGGAGTGTCAGAGGTGTACCTGGGAGAGTGTCAGGAGGTACCTGGGAGTGTCAGGGGTGTACCTGGGAGTGTCAGGTGTACCTTGGAGGTCAGGGGTGTACCTGGGAGAGCAGAGGCACCTGGGAGTGTCAGAGGTGTACCTGGGAGGCCAGAGGTGTACCAGGAATGTCAGTGAGTACCTGGGAGGTCAAAGGTGTACCTGGCAGTGTCAGAGGTGTACCTGGGAGGTCAGAGGTGTACCTGGAGAGTCGGAGGGGTACCTGTAGTCAGGAGGTACCAGGAATGTCAGGAGTACCTGGGAGTGTCAGAGGTGTACCTGGGAGGTCAGAGGTGTACCTGGGAGTGTCAGGGTGTACCTGGCAGTGTCAGAGATGTACCTGGGAGTGTCTGAGGTGTACCTGGGAGTGTCTGAGGTGTACCTGGGAGTGTCAGGGGAGAACCAGGAGTGTAATAGGTGTTCCTGGGAGTGTCGTGTACCTGGCAGTGTCAGAGATGCCTGGGAGTGTCTGAGGTGCACGTGGGAGTGTCTGAGGTGTACCTGGAGTGTCAGGGGAGAACCAGGAGTGTAATAGGTGAACCTGAGTGTCAGAAGTGCACTGGGAGGTCAGAGGTACCTGGGAGTGTCAGGAGGTGAACTAGGAGTTCAGAGGTGTACCAGGAGTGTCTGAGGTACCTGGGAGTGTCGGAGGTGTACCTGGGAGTATCGGAGGTGTACCTGGAAGTGTCAGTGGAGTACCTGGGAGTGTCAGAGGTGTACCTGGGAGGCCAGAGGTGTACCTGGGGGGTGTCACAGGAGGTGTACCTGGGAGGTCAGAGGTGTACCTGGGAGTGTCGGAGGGGTACCTGGGAATGTCAGAGGTGTACCAGGGAATGTCATGGAGTACCTGGGAATGTCTGAGGTACCTGGAGCATCAGAGGTGTACCTGGGAGGTCAGAGGTGGACCTGGGAGTGTCAGGGGTGTACCTGGGAGTGTCTGAGGTGTACCTGGGAGTGTCAGAGGAGTACCTGGGAATGTCAGAGGTGTATCTGGGAGTGTCTGGGGTGTACCTGGGAGCAGAGGTGTACCTGGGAGGCCGGAGGTGTACCTGGAGGACAGTGGTGTACCTGGGAGTGTCAGGGGTGTACCTGGCAGTGTCAGAGATGTACCTGGGAGTGTCTGAGGTGTACCTGGGAGGTCTGAGGTGTACCTGGGAGGCTGGGGGAGAACCAGGAGTGTAGGAGGTGTACCTGGGAGGTCAAGGTACCTAGGAGGCCGAGGCACCTGGGAGGTCAGAGGTGAACCAGTAACCTGGGAATATCGGAGGTGTACCTGGGGTGTAGAGGTGTACCTGGGGTGTCGGGAGATGTGCCTGGGAATGTCTGCAGGTGTGCCAGGGGAGTGTCAGGGTGTACCGTGTCAGAGAGGTGTGCCTGGGGTGTCAGGGTGTACCAGGGAATGTCGGTGGTGCCTGGGAATATCAGATGTGTGTGCCTGGGAGAATCAGAGGTGTGCCTGGGAGTGTCAGCAGTGTACCTGGGAGTGTCAGAGGGTGTACCTGGGAGTGTCAAAGGTGTGCCTGGGAGTGTCAGAAGTGTACCTGGGGTGTCAGAGGGAGTGCCTGGGGAGGGTCAAGGGGTACCTGGGGAGTGTCAGAGGTGTACCTGGTAGTGTCCAATTAATTGTACCTGGGAGTGTCAGAGGTGTACTGGGGAGTGTCACTCGTGTACCAGGGGAGTGTCAGAGGTGTGCCTAGAAGTGTCAGGAGGTGTACCTGGGAGTATCAGAGGTGTACCTGGGGTGTCAGGGGTGTACCTGGGAGTGTCAGGGGTGTAACTTTGGGAGTGTCGGAGGTGTAACTGGAGTGTCAGGGTGTACCTTAGAGTGTCAGAGGTGTACTGGAATGTCAGAGGTGTACCTGGGGAGTATCAGAGGTGTACCAGGGAGTGTCAGAGGTGTACCTGGGAGTGTCAGAGGTGTACTAGGTGTCAAAATGTACCTGGGGTGTCTGGGGTGTACCTGGGGAGTGTCTGAGATGTGCCTGGGGTGTCAGGGGAGGGAACCAGGGGTGTAAGAGGTGTACCTGGGGAGTGTCAGAGGTGCCTGGCAGTATCGAGGAGATTACCTGGGGCGTGTCAGGAGGTGTGGGGTGAACCAGGGGGGTGTCAGGGCAGACCACAGGTGTCAGAGGTGAACCAGGGTGTGGCGGTGCACCAGGGTGTCAGAAGAGGTATACCTGGGGTGTCAGAGGTGTGCCTGGGGGTGTCTGGGGGTGTGCCTGGGGTGTCAGGGGAGAACCAGGGGGGATGTAGAGGTGTGCCTGGGGTGTCCAGAGTGTGCCTAGAGGTGTCAGGGGTGTGCCTGGGAGTGTCAAGGTGAACCAGGGGTACTGAGAGGTGAACCAGGGGAGTGTCTGAGGGTGTGCCTGGGGAGTATCGGAGGTGGCCACTGGGGTATCGAACGTGTGCCTCCGGAGTGTCCAGAGGGTGTACATGGGAGTGTCAGGGAATTGGCCTGGCAGATAAGGGGTAGAGTGTCAAAGGTGTACCTGGGGAGAATCGGAGGTGTAACACCAGAATATCTGGAGGTGTACCTGGGAGGCCAGAGGTGTACCTGGGAGTGTCGGAGATGTACCTGGGAATGTCACAGGTGTGCCAGGGGTGTCAGAGGTGTGCCTGGCAGTGTCAGAGGTGTACCTGGGGTGTCAGAGGTGTACCAGGAATGTCAGTGGAGTGCCTGGGAATGTCAGAGGTGTACCTGGGGAGAATCAGAGGTGTACCTGGGAGTGTCAGCGGTGTGCACAAGTGTCAGAGGGTGTGCCTGGGGTATAAGAGGTGTACACAAGTGTCAGAAGTGTGCCGCAAGGGGTGTCAGAGGGAGTACCTGGGATGGTCAAGGGTACCTGGGAGTGTCAGGGAATTGTGCCTGGTGAGGTGTCATTGGTGTACCAGGGTGTCAGAGGTGTACACCAGAATTGTCACTCGTGTGCCAGGGAGTGTCAGAGGTGTGCCTGGAGTGTCAGGTTGTATCTGGGGAGTATCAGAGGTGTGCCTGTAGTGTCAGGGGTGTACCTGGGGTGTCAGGGGTGTAACTGGGAGTGTTGGAGGTGTAACTGGGAGTGTCAGAGGTGTACAAGTGTCAGAGGAGAACCTGGGAATGTCAGAAGTGTACCTGGGGGTATCAGAGGTGTACCAGGGGTGTAAGAGGTGTACCTGGGGGTGTCAGAGTTGTACCTGGGGAGTGTCAAGATGTACCTGAGGGGGTGTCTGGGGTGCCTGGGGAGTGTCTGGGGTACCTGGGAATTGTCAGGGAGAACCAGGGAGTGTAAGAGGTGTGCCTGGGGAGTGTCAGAGGTGTACCTGGCATTATCGGAGATTTACCTGGGCGTGTCAGAGGTGTACCTGGGAGTGTCAGAGGTATGCCAGGGGTGTCAGATGTGAACCAGGGATTGTCAGAGGTGAACCGGGGAGTGTCATGAAGGTGAACCACGGTGTCAGAGGTGAACCAAGGTGTCAGCGGTGTACCTGGGGTGTCAGAGGTATACCTGGGAGTGTCAGAGTGTACCTGGGAGTGTCTGAGGTGTACCAGGGGAGTGTATGAGGTGGGTGTCTGGGCTGTACCTGGGGAGTGTCCAGGAGGTGTACCAGAATTGTCAGAGGAATACCTGGGAGTGTCAGGGTGTACCTGGAGTGTCAGGGGGTGTGCCAGGGAGTGTAAGGGGTGTGCCTGGGAGTGTCCAGGGGTGTACACACCTGGCGGTGTCAGAGATGTACCTGGGGTGTCTGGTGTGCACCAGAATTGTCTGAGGGGTACTTGGGGTGTCGGGGAGAACAGAAGGGTGTGGGGTGTGCCTGGGGTGTCAGTGTGTGCCTGGCGAGTGTCAGGGGTGTGCCTGGGGGTGTCAGGGGTGAACCAGGGAGTGCCAGAGGGTGGGCAGGGAGTGTCAGGGGTGTACCTGGGGTATCGGAGGTGTACCTTGGAGTCTCGGAGGTGTGGGGTGTCATGGGTGTACATGGGGAGTGTCAGGATGTACCAAGTGTCAGGGGTGTACCTGGGGTGTCAGAGGTGTGTACCTGGGAGTGTCAGAGGTGTACCTGGGGAGTGTCAGAGGGTACCTGGGAGCATCAAATGGAGTACCTGGGGAGAGTCAGAGGTGTACCTGGTGGTGTCAGTGGTGTGCCTGGGGAGTGTCAAGGTGTACCTGGGGTGTCACTCGTAACACCAAATTAATAAGGGGTGTGCCTGGAGGTGTCAGAGGTGTACCAGAATGTCAGGGTGTACTGGTATAGTAGCTTTGTCAGATCAAACTATGCCAGTAGAAAAACATGCATCTCTGGGGTTATAATTTGTAAAATGTAAGGATGCATTATCGCCTCAGGGACTATATTAGATACTGCATGATGTTGCTAATACTTTAAATGTCATCGGTTCTCTGAGCATGAAAGCTTTAAGGTCTTGGCAGAGTCCTTGTATTGATGGGTTGTCAGACCACAGCTTACATCGCAAGAAAGCCAGACTTATTACGACATTAGGGAGGTCAAAAGTATAGGAATAACTCTGCGGTTGACAGGTATTTAAATCAGCCAGGCTCCTCCATGTGACATGTCACCACAACAAACATGTAAGAGGCCAGTCTGACCCGACATTGGGGGTCAAGTAACTCTCACGGTTATATACAATATACGTACCTGATGACTTTCCCAGATGTGGTTCTGAAAAAGTCGAACCTGACCTCACATTGGCCAGGTCAAAT
>NW_024734120.1:10000-27500 GCF_018991925.1 Homarus americanus | reverse complement strand
AGACTCTGAACAAGAGACGAACAAGAGGAGACTCGAAACAAGAGGACTCAAGAAGAGGACTCGAACAAGAGGACTAGAACAAGAGGACCTCGAACAAGAGGACTCCGAATCAAGAGGACTCGGAGCAAGAGGGCTCGAAACAAGAGGACTCAAACAAGAGGACTCGAACAAGAGGACCCGAACAAGAGATTCGAACAAGGGACCCGAACAAGAGGACTCGAAACAAGAGGACCTGAACAAGAGGACTGAACAAGAGGACTCCGAACAAGAGGATCTGAACAAGAGGACCTCGAACAAGAGGACTCCGAACAAGAGGACTCAAACAAGAGGACTGAAACAAAGGATTCCTCGAACAAGAGGATTCCTGAACAAGGACTCAGAGCAAGAGGACTCCGAACAAGAGATTCCGAACAAGAGGATCGAACAAGAGGGACTGAAACAAGAGGACCCGGAACAAGAGACTCGAACAAGAGGACTCGAACAAGAGGACTCGAACAAGAGGACTCGAGCAAGAGGACTCGAACAAGAGGACTCGAACAAGAGGACTCGAACAAGAGGACTCGAACAAGAGGACTCGAGCAAGAGGACTCGAACAAGAGGACTCGAACAAGAGGACTCGAGCAAGAGGACTCGAACAAGAGGACTCGAACAAGAGGACTCGAACAAGAGGACTCGAACAAGAGGACTCAAACAAGAGGACTCGAACAAGAGGACTCGAACAAGAGGACTCAAACAAGAGGACTCGAACAAGAGGACTCGAACAAGAGGACTCGAACAAGAGGACTCTGAAACAAGAGACTCCGAACAAGAGGACTCCGAACAAGAGGATTCCGAACCAGAGGACCTGAAACAAGAGGACTCCAAACAAGAGGACTCAAACAAGAGGACTCCGGAACAAGAGGACTCGAACAAGAGGACTCCGAACAAGAGGAATCGAACAAGAGGATCTAAAACAAGAGGACTCCAAACAAGAGGATTCCGAACAAGAGGACTCTGAACAAGAGGACTCCGGAAACAAAAGGACTCGGAACAAGAGGATTCCGAACAAGAGGACTCTGGAAATAAGAGGATTCCTGAACAAGAGGACTCAAACAAGAGGACTCCAAACACGAGAGGACTCGAACAAGAGGACTCGGAACAAGAGGACTCAAACAAGAGGACTCCGAAATCAAGAGGACTCCGGAGCAAGAGGACTCCGAACAAGAGGACTCAAAACAAGAGGACTCGAACAAGAGGACTCAAACAAGAGGACTCAAACAAGAGGACTCGAACAAGAGGACTCGAACAAAAGGACTCAAACAAGAGGACTCGAACAAGAGGACTCGAACAAGAGGACTCGAACAAGAGGACTCGAACAAGAGGACTCAAACAAGAGGACTCGAACAAAAGGACTCAAACAAGAGGACTCAAAAAGGACTCAAACAAGAGGACTCCAAAACAAGAGGACTCGAACAAGAGGACTCAAACAAGAGACTCAAAGAGGACTCGAACAAGAGGACTCGAACAAGAGGACTCGAACAAGAGGACTCGAACAAGAGGACTCGAACAAGAGGACTCGAACAAGAGGACTCGAGCAAGAGGACTCGAACAAGAGGACTCGAACAAGAGGACTCGAACAAGAGGACTCGAACAAGAGGACTCGAGCAAGAGGACTCGAACAAGAGGACTCGAACAAGAGGACTCGAGCAAGAGGACTCGAACAAGAGGACTCGAACAAGAGGACTCGAACAAGAGGACTCGAACAAGAGGACTCAAACAAGAGGACTCGAACAAGAGGACTCGAACAAGAGGACTCAAACAAGAGGACTCGAGCAAGAGGACTCGAACAAGAGGACTCGAACAAGAGGACTCGAACAAGAGGACTCAAACAAGAGGACTCGAACAAGAGGACTCGAACAAGAGGACTCAAACAAGAGGACTCGTACTATAGGCATAATATATCATAAAATTGGTTTAATCATTATATAGTGACGTCACCAAATGATATATCGCGTCTTATATCGCTTATAGGTGATTTGAGTACGATAACTTAAACATCTTGACTACGATAACTTAAACATCTTGAGTACGATAACTTAAACATCTTGAGTACGATAACTTAAACATCTTGAGTACGATCATTTAAACATCTTGAGTACGATAACTTAAACATCTTGAGTATGATAACTTAAACATCTTGAGTACGATAACTTAAACATCTTGAGTACGATAACTTATCTTGAGTATGATAACTTAAATCTCTTGACTACGATAACTTAAACATCTTGAGTATGATAACTTAAACATCTTGAGTACGATAACTTAAACATCTTGAGTACGATAACTTAAACCTCTTGAGTACGATAACTTAAATCTCTTGACTACGATAACTTAAACATCTTGAGTATGATAACTTAAACATCTTGCGTATGATAACTTAAACATCTTGAGTACGATAACTTAAACATCTTGAGTACGATAACTTGAACATATTGTGTACGATAACTTAAACGTCTTGAGTACGATAACTTAAACATCTTGAGTACGATCATTTAAACATCTTGAGTACGATAACTTAAACATGTTGAGTACGATAACTTAAACACCTTGTGTACGATAACTTAAACATCTTGAGTACGATAACTTAAACATCTTGATTACGATAACTTAAATATCTTCAGTACGATAATTTAAACATCTTGAGCACAATAACTTAAACATCTTGAGTACGATAACTTAAGCATCTTGAGGACGATAACTTAAACATCTTGAGTACGATAATTAAAACCTCTTGAGTACAATAACTTAAACATCTTGAGTATGATAACTTAAACATCTTGAGTACTTTAACTTAAACATCTTGAGTACGATAACTTAAACATCTTGAGTACGATAACTTAAACATCTTGTGTACGATAACTTAAACATTTTGAGTACTTTAACTTAAACATCTTGAGTACGATAACTTAAACATCTTGAGTACGCTAACTTAAACATCTTGAGTACGATAACTTAAACATATTGTGTACGATAACTTAAACATCTTGAGTACGATAACTTAAACATCTTGAGTACGATTTAACCCCTTGAGTACAATTTATCCCCTTGAGTACGATTTAACCCCTTGAGTACGATTTAACCCCTTGTGTATGACTTAAACCCTTGAGTACGATTTAACCCCTTTAGTACGATTTAACCCCCTTGAGTACGACTTAACTCCTAGATTATGATTTAACCCCCTGTACGATTTAACCCCATTGAGTACGACTTAGCCCTTTGAGTACGACGTAATTACCATCCAGGTCATTACGAATAAGTTTAAAATTAAGTTAACAAAGTGTATGATAAACTATAACGCCCCGCCTGTGTGTAGACGGTAAAATAATGGTTCAATTATCTCACAACAAAGTATTAACATGTTAGGCTCTGTGTTAAATATAACTTATATTTTAATGGGTTTTAACAATGGGCCAAGACTGAACTATTTTAACATTTTGATGATGAGTTTTATAGTTAATGTTCCATGTTATATTACGGCTCTTTTAACTTATAATTATAGTTAATGTTCCATGTTATATTACGGCTCTTTTAGCTGTAAATTATAGTTAATGTTCCATGTTATATTACGGCTCTTTTAGCTGTAAATTATAGTTAATGTTCCATGTTATATTACGGCTCTTTTAGCTGTAAATTATAGTTAATGTTCCATAACCCATCATATACTATGGCTCTTTAACTACTGATATTAACCTTTATTGTTGAATGATTTTATGCCAAGTTAATAAACTATTAACACCAGATCACGTAACATTACACCGGGTACACGTGTTAATAAACCATTCAATTGTTATAAAATTAAACTTTATGAATAATTATCTTTGCTATTCATCATTCTATGTATGTATATATGTATGTATGTATGTATGTATGTATATGTATGTATGTATGTATGTATGTATGTATGTATGTATGTATAGTATGTATGAATAAAGTCTTCCTTAATAAACTGTATCAATTTCAATTCTGTTCCACTTTATGAACAACTCCCTGACAATACTCGTGAATAATTTATACATTAACCAGATGGCGCCACCTCGTTATAACAAAACTTACACATTATTGTATTATTAAAAAATGGTGATATTGTGGCAACAATTTAGTGTATAATGATAAAAAATGTACGATGTAACGGTAGATTTTAACACTGGTTGTGTGTGTGTGTGTGTGTGTGTGTGTGTGTGTGTGTGTGTGGAAGGAATGAGTCGCCCTTTCTTCACCTTAAGTTTTAAATGAATTTTTTCCGCTTCAAATTTTGAACCAACTTCTAATAAAATATTTTGGGTAAAGTTTGAGATAAATTCCACAATTGTCTGTGAGCAAAGTTTGAGAACAATAAAATACTTTTTGTGGAATCAAAGTTCGAGGCAAACTTAACAATGTCTTGGAGAAGATCCCGAGGGAAGGTTTAACGGAGAAGCTTCTTTAGACGTGACGCTAAGTGCTGACCCACACCACGTGACGGAACACCTGACCCACACCACGACGAACACCTGACCCACACCACGACGAACACCTGACCCACAACGTGACGGAACACCTGACCCACACCACGTAACGGAACACCTGACCCACACCACGTGACGGAACACCTGACCCACACCACGTGACGGAACACCTGACCCACACCACGACGGAACACCTGACCCACACCACGTGACGGAACACCTGACCCACACCACGTAACGGAACACCTGACCCACACCACGTAACGGAACACCTGACTCACAATACCCTGACCCACACCACGTGACGGAACACTTGACCCACACCACGTAACGGAACACTGACCCACACCACGTAACGGAACACCTGACCCACACCACGTGACGGAACACCTGACTAACACCACGACGGAACACCTGACGAACACCACTTGACGGAACACCTGACCAACACCACTTGACGAACACCTGACCCACACCACGACGGAACACCTGACCCACACCACGACGGAACACCTGACCCACACCACGTGACGGAACACCTGACCTACACCACGACGGAACACTGACCTACACCACTTGACGGAACACCTGACCCACACCACGTGACGGAACACCTGACCTACACCACTTGACGCAACACCTGACCCACACCACGACGGAACACCTGACCCACACCACGACGGAACACCTGACCCACACCACGACGGAACACCTGACCCACACCACGTGACGGAACACCTGACCTACACCACTTAACGGAACACCTGACCCACCACGACGGAACACCTGACCCACACCACGAGACGGAACACCTGGACCCACACCACGAGACGGAACACCTGACCCAAGCCACTTGACGGAACACCTGACCCACACCATGACGGAACACCTGACCCACACCACGTGACGGAACACTCTGACCCGCACCTCATGACGGAACACCTGACCCACACCACGACGGAACACCTGACCCACACCACGTGACGGAACACCTGACCCACACCATGAAACGGAACACCTGACCCACACAACGATGGAACACTGACCCACACCACGACGGAACACCTGACCCAGACCATGAGACGGAACACCTGACCCACACCACGTACGGAACGCTGACTCCACACCACGGCGGAACACCTGACCCAGCCCACGTGACGGAACACCTGACCAACACCACTTGACGTAACACCGACCCACACCACGACGGAACACCTGACCTACACCACTTGACGCAACACCTGACCCACACCACGACGGAACACCTGACCCACACCACGTGACGGAACACCTGACCCACACCACGAGACGGAACACCGACCCACACCACGTGACAGAACGCCTGACCCACACCACGTGACGGAACACCTGACCACCACGACGGAACACCTGACCAACACCACTTGACGGAACACCTGACCCACACCACGTGACGTAACACCTGACCCACACCACGACGGAACACCTGACCCACACCACGACCCGGAACACTGACCCACACCACGTGACGGGAACACTGACCCACACCACGACGGAACACCTGACCCACACCACGATGGAACACCTGACCCACACCACGACGGAACACCTGACCAACACCACGTGACCGAACACCTGACCCACCACGTGACGGAACACCTGACCCACACCACGGACGGAACACCTGACCCACACCACGTAACGGAACACCTGACCAACACCACGTGACGGAACACCTGACCTACACCACGTGACGGAACACTGACCCACACCACGTAACGGAACACCTGACCCACACCACGTAACGGAACACCTGACCTACACCACGACGGAACACCTGACCTACACCACGTGACGGAACACTTTACAATCTTGTACCAGAATTGTAAAAAAATCACAATTGTGTCGACTAAAGTTTGTTGAAGGTTCGAAGAATCATAACTATTATACTAGACATAATTATTAATGAGACACTTCACATTATCTCGACACAAAGTTCAAACTGATTCAATTTGTCGTGTTCCTGAGTATGAAACGGTGTCAAATATCCGACTCAAAATTTTAGATGAATTAAGAGCAGATGAGCTATTTCACTAGAGCGAGTCAGACCCGAGCGTTTCTCAATCCCCAAAGTCCTTGAATTCGCAAGACAGACTCATGAAGAGCCCTGAGGGTCTTAATGGTCGGTAACCACCATCAACGTCATGTGTGTGTGTGTGTGTGGTGTGTGTGTGCATAAAGACTGTACTACGTCGTTAGGTCGTTAGGGTGTGGAGGATGTTAAATGAATCACTGTTCGATTGAGTTCATTCTCAAATTGACAATACTGAAATAAACGATTTTTATAATACCTGAAAATTAACCACCCAGACGCCAACCCAACCTAAGGCCAACCTAACCCAAACCCAACCTAACCACCCAGACGCTAACCCAACCTAAACCTAACCTAAACCTAACCTAATCCTAAACCCAACTCAACCTAAAACTCAAACCTAACTTAAACTTAACTAACCTAAACCTAACCTAACTTACTTCTAACCTAACCTAATCCCCTGTAGTGAGAAATGACTCATTATCTTTAAATGTACTTAATGAAGAAATTTGAATTATTTCACTTTACATAGTTTTTTTTTTTGAATCAACTCTATTTCACTCTTACTACATAGAATCAACTCTATTTCACCTTACTACATATGGAATCAACTCTATTTCAATCTTACTACACAGAATCAACTCTATTTCACTCTTACTACATAAATCAACTCTATTTCATTTACTAAGAATCAACTCTATTTCACTCTTAGTACAGATATTCATTTTCTAAGAATCAACTCTATTTCTCTGCATAGAATCGATTTTTTCACTCTTAAAGGAAAGAATTGAACCCTTTACGTGTCTCATACCAAGATGTACACAGCGCCAAGTCAGAATCCAATCTCCTCCCAACACACACGACCTTCCACCATCTCGCCGCAAGCTGTTTTTACTGTTCTTTATTCTTGCTGGCGCTCACCCACAACAGAGACGGAGAGACAAATTTGTGTTGGTTGGAGACAAATTTACGTTGGAAGAGGAGAGAGAGAAGAGAGAGAGAGAGAGAGAGAGAGAGAGAGAGAGAGAGGAAATGCTAAACCTGTCATACAACTTGAAAATTTTAATTTGTTTTTATAAAAGAAAAATGACCAGTGAGAATCTCCGTCACACCTCACAGAATCCAATCTTTTCACACACCTTAACAGAATCGAATCCTCTTTCACGCACCGTTAACAGAATTCAACTTTCACGCACCGTTAACAGAATCCAACTTTTCACACACCGTTAACAGAATCCAATCCTTTTCTACGCACCGTTAACAGAATCCAACTATTCAGTCATCATAAAGCTAATCTTATAATTCATCGAATTCAAATGGCGAATCCAAATCATTTTCACACATTAAAACTTACCTAATTATTTTGCACGTCCTAAGGATCCAATTTTAGTCACCACAAGCACGGATTTATTTTTCATCGTGAATTCAAATAACTGATTCTTCACGCGTCATCAAGATTCTTCCGTCAAGGTTCTCACGTGTCCTGATGGTTCTTCACGTCGTCAAGATTCTTCAAACGTCATCAAGATTCTTCACGGTCATCAAGGTTCTTCACGTGTCCTGATGGTTCTTCACGGTCGTCAAGATTCTTCAAGCGTCGTTCTTCACACATCAAGGTTCTTCACGCACCAATTCAAATATCAAAGTTTCCTAAATTCCGGAAACAAAATCCAATTTCCTTCATGGCCCCTGGAGAGAGAGAGGAAGAGAGCGAATCTCCAAGCATAATAATGACGGAATTAATCTTTTTTTAATTTATAACAGCAATCAAACTCCTTCGAGAATTCTTTTGAAAAAATAAATAAAATAAAATTACCAAACCAAGAATTGAGGAGTAAATATTTTATTATTTCACAAATAAAATAGTTTTTTTAATAAATTCAACAAACAATAAAAACGTGTAACTTCTGAAGACCGATTTTTTTCTCCTTTAAATTGCATATTTTTTTTTCTTAAATTCCAAATACATTTGACTTATTTAAATTCCCCACCGCCCACGACCACACCGTTCACGACCACACCGTTCACCACCACGCCGTTCACGACCACACCGTTCACCACCACACCGTTCAACACCACACCGTTCACCACCACACCGTCTCACCACCACACCGTTCACCACCATCGTTCACCACCACACCGTTCACCACCACAATGTTCACCACCACACCGTTCCACCACCACACGTTCAACACCACACGTTCACCACCACACCGTTCAACACCACACCGTTCACCACCACACCGTTCACGACCACCGTTCACCACCACACCGTTCACCACCACACCGTTCACCACCACACCGTTCACCACCACACCGTGCCACCACACCTGTTTACCACCACACCGTTCACCACACCGTTCACCACCACACCGTTCACCACCACACCGTTCACCACCACACCGTTCACCACCACACCGTTCACCACCACCGTTCACCACCACACTGCCGACCACCACCACCACACCGTTCACCACGCCGTTCACCACCACACCGTTCACCACCACCTCTCCACATCACAAACTGCCCAAATATAGTCTTGTCTCACGTTTCAGCCACGAGAGAGAGAGAGAGAGGGGGGGGGGGGATGAGGGCGAGAGAGAGAGAGAGAGAGGGGGGGGGAGAGAGAGAGAGAGAGAGTTTTACAAGGTCTTGTTTGTCATCGGACAAGATCTGTTGTCTACACACGGAGGACGAGATGGTGGTGTGTGTGTGTGTGTGTGTGTGTGTGTGTGTGTGTGTGTGTGTGTGTGTCCCTGGACTTCACTGACCCGATCTGATCAACTTTTGAGCCTCTCTCTCTCTCTCTCTCCCTTTACCTCCTGCTTCTTCCTTCACCTCTTTATTTATTTTTACACTATTTTTCTTCTCTCACATTTATCTCTCTCTCCTCATTCTTCATTGACTTTCACTATGAGTCTTTAAGTTGTCTCTCTTCCTCCCCCATTTATTCACCTCCCGCCCGCCTCTGCACGTGGGTCCTCACAAGTCTCAGATCTTGGTAAACTATCTTATTTTCTCCTCTATGACGCTAACAGAAGAGGCGGAGCTACGAGACAGTCTCAGTACACGTTCGACGCCATTTTTGTGCCGCCGTCTTGGTTGAATAGTGAGGAGATTAATTGCCAGGTGTTCCGACAGAAGCGAACAAAATTAACTGACTACATTACTAAGACTAACCGAGATATGCAGGAGCTGCCTGGATGCCTTAAAGTACCTGTTGTAGATCCTGAATTGATCCTGAACTGATCCTGAACTGATTGTGAAATGATCCTGAACTGATTCTATACTGATCCTGAACTGATTCTAAACTGATCCTGAACGGATTCTATACTGATCCTTGAACTGATTCTATACTGATCCTGAACTTATCCTGACTGATCCTAAACTGATCCTAAACTGATTCTATACTGATCCTGAACTGATTCTAAACTGATCCTGAACTGATTCTATACTGATCCTGAACTTATCCTGACTGATCCTGAACCGATCCTAAACTGATCCTGAACTGATTCTATACTGATCCTGAACTTATCCACTGATCCCTAAACTGATCCTAAACTGATCCTGAACTGATTGTGAAATGATCCTGAACTGATTCTATACTGATCCTGAACTGATTCTAAACTGATCCTGAACTGATTCTATACTGATCCTGAACTGATTCTATACTGATCCTGAACTTATCCTGACTGATCCTAAACTGATCCTAAACTGATTCTATACTGATCCTGAACTGATTCTAAACTGATCCTGAACCGATTCTATACTGATCCTGAACTTATCCTGACTGATCCTGAACTGATCCTAAACCGATCCTGAACTGATTCTATACTGATCCTGAACTTATCCTGACTGATCCTAAACTGATCCTAAACTGATCCTGAACTGATTGTGAAATGATCCTGAACTGATTCTAAACTGATCCTGAACTGATTCTAAACTGATCCTGAACTGATTCTAAACTGATCCTGAACTGATTCTATACTGATCCTGAACTTATCCTGACTGATCCTAACTGATCCTAAACGATCCTGAACTGATCCTAAACTGATCCTGAACTGATTCTAAACTGATCCTGAACTGATTCTAAACTGATCCTGAACTGATTCTATACTGATCCTGAACTTATCCTGACTGATCCTAAACTGATCCTGAACTGATCCTGAACTGATCCTGAACTGATCCTAAACTGATCCTGAACCGATTCTATACTGATCCTGAACTTATCCTGATTGATCCTAAACTGATCCTAAACTGATCCTTGAACCGATTGTGAAATGATCCTGAACTGATTCTAAACTGATCCTGAACTGATTCAAACTGATCCTGAACTGATTCTATACCGATCCTGAACTTATCCTGACTGATCCAAACCGATCCTGAACTGATCCTGAACTGATCCTGAACCGATCTAAACTGATCCTGAACTGATTGTGAAATGATCCTGAACTGATTCTAAACTGATCCTGAACTGATCTCTATACCGATCCTGAACTGATCCTAACTGATCCTGAACTGATCCTGAACCGATCCTAAACCGATCCTGAACTGATTGTGAAATGATCCTGAACTGATCCTAAACCGATTCTATACTGATCCTGAACCGATTCTAAACTGATCCTGAACTGATTCTGTACTGATCCTGATTGATCCTAAACCGATCCTAAACCGATCCTGACTGATTCTTAAACCGATCCTGACTGATCCCTAAACTGATCCTGACTGATCCTAAACCGATTCTAAACTGATCCTGACTGATCCTAAACCGATCCTGACTGATTCTAAACCGATCCTGACTGATCCTAAACTGATCCTGACTGATCCTAAACTGATTCTAAACTGATCCCGACTGATCCTAAACTGATTCTAAACTGATCCTGACTGATCCTAAACTGATCCCAAACCGATCCTGACTGATTCTAAACTGATCCTGACTGTATCCTAAACTGATCCTGACCTGATCCCTAAACTGATCCTAAACTGATCCTGACTGATCCTAAACTGATCCTGACCGATCCTAAACTGATTCTAAACTGATCCTGACTGATCCTAAACTGATCCTAAACCGATCCTGACTGATCCTAAACCGATCCCAAACCGATCCTGAACCGATTCTATACCGATCCTGAACTGATCCCAAACTGATCCTGACTGATCCTAAACTGATTCTAAACTCGATCCCGACTGATCCCTAAACTGATCCTAAACTGGATCCTGACTGATTCTAACCGATCCTGACTGATCCTAAACCGACCTGACTGATCCTAAACTGATCCTGACTGATCCTAAACTGATCCTAAACTGATCCTGACTGATTCTAAACTGATCCTGATCTGATCCTAAACTGATCCTGACTGATCCCAAACTGATCCTAAACTGATCCTGACTGATCCTAAACTGATCCTAAACTGATCCTGAACTGATTCTATACTGATCCTGAACTGATCCTAAACTGATTCTATACTGATCCTGACTGATCCTAAACTGATCCTGACTGGATCCTGACTGATTCTAAACCGATCCTGACTGATCCCAAACTGATTCTAAACCGATCCTGACTGATTCTAAACTGATCCTGACTGATCCTAAACTGATCCTGACTGATCCTAAACTGAATTGTCTTAGTAAAGGAAATGAAAGAACGAGCTCCACCAGCCTGAAGTTCCATTAGCAATATACACTCACTGCAGTATACACTCACCACAGTATACACCACCAGTATACACTCACTGCAGATACACTCACTGCAGTATACACTCACTGCAGTATACACTCACCATGGTATACACTCACCATGGTATAGTGGAAGTTCCCTGCTCAGTACTTGGACCATTATTATTTATTATATACATAAACGACATATATCGGCTTAGACAGCAACATAAGTAAATTTGCTGATGACACTAAAATAGGACGTTATTAAACCTGACGAGGACTCCGCAAAACTACAGGAAGATCTAAACAAATTTTTCGAATGGTCTGAAAATGGCAGATGAAATTCAATGACAAATGTAAAGCATCAGTATAGAGATGTAAACAGGGAAACCAGTTACCAGATGAACAACGATGCCATTGAGAAATCCGACTGCGAGAAAGATTTAGGAGTAATGATAAGTAGGAATCTTAAGCCAAGTAAACAATGTGTTTTTGCTCGTAACAAGGCTAATAAAGTACTTGGGTTAGAGTGTTAGTTACAAGACTAGCGAGGTCATCTTAGGATTATATCTTATGCTTTGTGAGACCTCACCTGGATTACGCAGTGCATTTCTGTCACAGTATTACAGAATGGATATAGAATCCTTGAAAGAATCCAAAGGAGAATGACAAGACTAATCCCGGGCATTAGTAACCTTGATTACAGAGACAGGTTAAAGCATCTAAAATTGCACTCCTCGAGAGACGTAGAGCGAGGGGCGACCTGATAGAGGTGTATAAATGGAAGTCAGGGCTAAACAAAGGGGACATTACAAAGGTACTCAAACTATCCAACCAGGAGCGAACTCGTAACAATGGTTTTAAATTAGACAAATTTAGATTTAGGCGCGAAATTGGTAAACACTGGTTTGGAAACAGAGTAGTGGATGAATGGAACAAGTTACCAAATATCATCATTATCTCGAATACGCTGGATAGCTTCAAACATAGGTTGATGCTTATATGAGCAATAGGGTTGGGTGTATGGGGACTGCCCAGTATGGGCTGATAGGCCCGCTGCAGTTTCCTCCATTCTTATGTTCTTATGTACACTCACCGTGGTACATACACACAACCATAAGGTAACAAACTACTCTGTGATTCTAAATTAACTAAATGATTCTATATAATTATAAAACAAGAAAATAAACACATTTAAGAAAATACAAAATACAAAAACAAACTACAGTATATAGAGATGAGAGTACATTATATCGAGGTCCGTTATATGTGAAACTTCCGTTCAAGGGTTTATATATAGAGTCCGTTATATGGAGGTTTCACTGTATACCTGGAGGTGTGAGGGAACACCTGAAGCTAACTTTAATCTAAGCTCAATTTCACGCTATCTTAGCTGCAATCTTCACCTGGTTATCTAAATGAGCCAGTTAGTCCTCCTCCCTCCCTCCTGCACTACACCAAGAGAAAACATTTAACGTGGGAGCTTCTCACATATTGTACTGTACTGTAACTCTCAAGAGAAAATTAAACGTTGACCTTTTGAGGACCCACATTTGTTCCACACCTTCAGAAACGCTTCTCACCTCACCTCACCACCTAAAATAAAAACAACTACAGACTCGACCGTTTGAGAATTCATCTTTGTGTCGTAGTTTAATAAGATACTGAATATAACCTCACGGACCCAGCCAAGGAGGAAACTAGACGTACACAACTGTGAGGTATATCCCCGTGCCTGAGGGTACCGAGACGATACATGTATAGGCAAATTCTTTAAGTTAAGTTAATTTTATCTCGTAACTTATGTAAAGCGAAGGTAATGTAGAGTCATATGCAGGTTATAGTCATGTTAAAGTTATTATCTATTTAGCTTTAGCTAATTAAATAAACCCATTATAGCTGTTTTTCATACATAGAGCAAAGAGGAAAATTATCCTTAATATTTTTTGGGGGAGGAAACCATCTTGGTATCCTAAGTGAGTCACTTATGCCTTTCTTGCATCTTCACTCTTACGAGTGTGTGAGGAAGATTGTCCCTTCCTCCTTCTCTGCCTCACTCCCTCCTTCTTCCCTCATCTCCGTCTCCCCTCCTTAATATTCACCTCCTTCTCTTCCACTTTACTACCCCCTTCCTCTCCTCCTTCTACCCCCCCCCCCCTCAGCCCTCCTGGCAAACCAATATAAACGAAGGTATCTTGCAGCCACACGTTGGTACATGCTGAGGGTTACGACCTTCTAGTGGCTGTATTGATCTCCTTCAGTGTCAATATCGCAGCATCAGGTACAACAAAGTGGTCACATTAAGCTTAAGTGTTACCTGCTGCCAGCGTTCTCGTAATAGCTTATAACCCGCTTCTTTACCCCCTCAACACGCTTTTGCTTTCTCTTACCTGCTTATTAATTTAGGTAAGTAATGCAGGATAATGATATTCTTTTCTCCTTGTTAGTAAAATAGGTAAGAAATGCAGTTTATACCAGGGTGATAATGTTAATATTGCCTTTTGTGGTGTGTGTAGCTACGTTTACTAATGCACACACACACACACACAACACACACACACACACACACACACACACACACATAGAACAACCTAAAATAGAACCCTTAAAATAGAACCTGGGCAAAATGAACCCTGATGGACAAAATGAACCCCATGGACAATGAACCCCATGGACAAATGAACCCATGGACAAAATGAACCCCATGGACAGAATGAACTATGACATGAACCCCATGGACAAAAATGAACCCCATGGACAGAATGAACCCTGATGGACAAAATGAACCTGGAGAAAAGAACCCAAGACACAATTAATCTGTTAGATGAGAACTGTCACCATATTCCTGCCTCACCTAACCTACTCACCTGGGTGTAATTAACGCCATTGACAGGTGTAATTACGGTCGGTCTGACTAATAATTGCGGTGCCGACTACCCGGGTGAGAGGGGGAGGAGGAGGGGGAGAGGAGATGAGGGGAGAGATAGAGGGGAGGAGATGAGGGGAGATATAGAGGGGTGGGAGAAGGGGGGAAGGAGGGGGAAGTGGGGACACAGGGGGGAAGGGAGGAGTGACGGGAAAGAGGAGAGGGGAAGGGAGGAGTGACGGAAAGGGAGAGGGGAAGGGGGAGGGTAGGAAAGGGGAGAGGGAAGGAGGAGGGTAGGAAAGGGACAGGGAAGGAGAAATGGGGCAGGAGTGAGAGGAAGGGGAGTAAGAGGAAGGGGAGTTCTCTGGGATTAGTTAAGATGGTGATTAAATTAGAAATTTGCTAATTGATTGTCTGGAGATGTTGATATTGATTAGCAAATTAACTGATTGGAAACTAGTTGGTTAGTGATTAGCTGGGATTGTGAGAGTAGATAATGAGGTATAACACAATCAGTCATGAGTTGGGTGAATGAGTTATTTGGTTGCTGACCTCACTCACCTCACTCACTCAACTCTCTTCCACTAACTCATCTCACTCTCACTACTCCTCCTCAACTCTCACCACACTCACTCACTCACTCACTCCAACTCACTCACTCACACACACTCACCTCCTCAACTCACTCCTCCTCTCAACTCACACACACTCACTCCACTCAACTCACTCAACTCACCACTCAACTCACTCCTCAACTACTCCTCACTCCAACTTCAGCTCCACACACACACTCACTCACTAGTAACAACCGTCAGCTTAGCTTATGGTTCTGTTTACCGGCAGTAAGTCTGTACGTGTGTGTGTGTGTGTGTGTGTGTGTGTGTGTGTGTGTGTGTGTGTGTGTGTGTGTGTGTGTGTGTGTTGTGATACTGAGGTGAGGGAGACGAGGAGAAGAAAGAAGAGGAGGAGAAGAAAAGAGGAGGAGGATGAAGAGGAGATGAAGAGGAGGAGAAGAGAGAGAAGAGGAGGAAGAAGAGGAGAAGAGGGAGGATGAAGGGAAAAAGAGGAGGAGGATGAAGAGGAGATGAAGATGGAGGAGGAAGAGGAGATGAAGAGGAGGAAGGAAGAGGAGAAGAAGAGGAGGATGAAGGAAAAGAAGAGGAGGATGAAGAGGAGATGAAGAGGAGGAAGAAGGAAAAAGAGGAGGAGGATGAAGAGAAGGAAGAAGAGGAGGATGAAGAGGAGGAAGAGGAGGAGAAGAGGAGGAGAGAGGATGAAGAGAGGATGAAGAGGAGAAGAGGAGGAGAAGAGGAGGAAGAAGGAGGAGAGAGGAGAAGGAGGAAGAGAGAGGAAGACGAGGAGGAAGACGAGCCTGACTAGACTGTAGTAGTAGAATGACTAACACATTCCATCGTCTTAAGTAAAAGAAAAGTTAAGGTTAGTGAGTCCATCATGTTAAGTGATAAAAGTGATCATGTAAAGTGGTGGTGAGTGAGTGAATTAAGCGAGGATTGAGGTAGTGGAGTGGTGAGTGGTGGTGGTGGTGGTGAGTAGATTAAGTGAGGATTGGTGGTGGTGGTGAGGTGAGTGAGTGAGTGAGTGGTGGTGAGTGAGGTGGTGAGATTAGAGTGAGGATTGGTGGGTGGTGGTGGTGGTGGTGAGTGGGTGGATTAAGCGAGAGATTGGTGGTGGTGGGTGGTGAGGTGAGTGAGTGAATTAAGTGAGGATTGGTGGTGGTGGGTGGTGGTGGTGGTGAGTGGTGGGTGAATTAAACGAGGTTGAGGTGGTGGTGGTGGTGGTGGTGGTGAGTGGATTAAGCGAGGTTGGTGGTGGTGAGTGGTGGTGGTGGTGGTGGTGAGGTGAATTAAGCGAGGATTGGTGGTGGTGAGTGGTGGTGGTGGTGAGTGAGTGGTGGTGGTGAATTAAGCGAGGGATTGGTGAGTGGTGGTGAGGTGGTGGGTGGGTGAATTAAGTGGTGAGTGAATTAAGTGGTGGTGAATTAGGTGGTGGAGTGAATTAAGTGAGTGAGGTGAATTAGAGGTGGTGAGTGAACTGGTGGTGGAGTGAATTAAGTGAGTGGTGGATTAGGTGGTGAGTGAATTAAGTGGTGGTGTGAATTAAGTGGAATGGTGGTGGTGGTGGTGGTGGTGAGTGGTGAGTGGTGGTAGATTAAGTGAGTGAGTGAAATTAAGTAGAGTGAGTGAATTAAGTGGGTGGAGTGAATTAAGTGAATGAGTGAGTGGTGGAGTAAGTGAGTGCGTTAAGTCATAAAGTACAAATGGGTTTAAGTAATCACATAAAGTTTCTTCCAACTTAAACAAATGAAATATTTCCTGAGTTAGTGACGTCGAGTCTCTATACGGGGGCCGCGTCTGTCTGTCTGTCTGTCTGTCTGTGTCTGTCTGTCGGTCATGTGTCTGT
>NW_024734120.1:0-5000 GCF_018991925.1 Homarus americanus | reverse complement strand
TAGGTTACCATGATGAGATGTATCAAGTGAAACATGTATATGGAGCAAGTAACAAGATCACTGAATTACAAGATGTTGTAACCGCTAGATTAAGGTTGAGATATAAGTACCTCTGGCAGTATGTTCTCAAGCAGATGTAAACAAAACTAAATGTAAAGTGTGTGGCCATACATGTGGCCACACTATTACTAAATCTCGACTGTGTGAAGATAGAACCTTTGAGGACAGGTCCAAGCACACTGTGTGTGAAATGGCACAACACTTCATCTCTAATGGCAAGATAGCCGACATATTAGATTGTATCCACTTTTTTGCACTTAGTAACTATATCAGTTCTCATGTACAGAACCCAATACGCAATGTGGCTGGAATACCTCCCACGTAAATGTGAATAACAAAGTGTGAGGCCAGACATGCTGCCTCACACGCCTGTTCTCACAGATTTGTGAATAAGTTACCTTTATGTATAGAACTAAACAAATAATGTAAATGAAATACTGGTGTAACATTCAGTGCCATAATATCCTGACAACGGGGTTAGTGTATGATCCTTTGCAACTCTACTCTGTAATCCTTTTGGTGCTACCACTCACAGGATGAGTGTAGGGTGCACAATAAAGTAAGCTGCAAGCTTAACAAAATCAAAAATCAACTCCTTCTCCCCTCTATCAATCTTCCTCCTCCTCTATCCTCTTCCTCTCCTCCCCTCTATCAATCTTCCTCCCCTCCCTTCTATCCTCTTCCTCTCCTCCCTCTATCAATCTTCCTCCCCTCCCCTCTCTCCTCTTCCTCCCCTCCCCTCTATCACTCTTCCTCCTCCTCTGTCCTCTTCCTCCTCCTCCCCTCTATCCTCTTCCTCCCCTCCCTCTATCACTCTTCCTCCTCCCCTCTATCCTCTTCCTCCCTCCCTTCCTCTTCTTTTCCCTCCCCTCTATCACTCTTCCTCCCCTCCCCTCTATCCTCTTCCTCCCTCCCCTCTATCCTCTTCCTCTCCTCCCTCTATCATCTTCTCCCCTCTCCCTCTGTCCTCTTCCTCCTCCCCTCTATCACTCTTCCTCCTCCCCTCTATCCTCTTCCTCCCCTCCTCTATCCTCTTCCTCCCCTCCCCTCTTCCTCTTCCTCCCCTCCTCCTCCCTCTCCTCCTCTATCACTCTTCCTCCCCTCCCTCTATCCTCTTCCTCCTCCCCTATCACTCTTCCTCCCCCTCCCTCTATCCTCTTCCTCCCCTCCCCTCTGTCCTCTTCCTCCCCTCCCTCTATCCATCTTCCTCCCCTCCCCTCTATCCTCTTCCTCCCTCCCCTCTATCACTCTTCCTCCCCTCCCCTCTACTCACTCTTCCTCCCCTCCCCTCTATCACTCTTCCTCCCCTCCCCTCCATCACTCTTCCTCCTCCCCCTCTATCCTCTTCCTCCCCTCCCCTCTTCCTCTTCCTCCCTCCTCTGTCCTCTTCCTCCCCTCCCCTCTATCCTCTTCCTCCCTCCCCTCTATCACTCTTCCTCTCCCTCCCCTCTCTTTCCTCCCCTCCCCTCCATCACTCTTCCTCCCTCTCCCCTCTATCCTCTTCCTCTCCTCCCCTCTATCCTCTTCCTCCCCTCCCCTCCATCCTCTTCCTCCCCTCCCCTCCTCTCCTCTTCCTCCCTCCCCTCTATCACTCTTCCTCCCCTTCCTCCTCCTCCCTCCCCTCTATCACTCTTCCCCCTCCCTCTATCCTCTTCCTCCCCTCCCCTCTATCCTCTTCCTCTCCTCCCTCTATCCTCTTCCTCCCCTCCCCTCACTCCTCTTCCTCCCCTCCCCTCTATCCTCTTCCTCCCCTCCCCTCTGTCCTCTTCCTCTCCTCCCCTCTATCTCTTCCTCCCTCCCCTATCCTCTTCTCCCCTCCCTCATCACTCTTCCTCCTCCTTTCTTTCCTCTTCTCTTCCTCCCCTCTATCCTCTTCCTCCTTTTTTTTTTTTTTCTTCCTCTTTCCTCCCTCTATCCTCTTCCTCCTCCCCTCTATCCTCTTCCTCTCCTCCCCTCTCCTCTTCCTCCCTCCCCTCTTCTCCCTCCTCATCCTCTTCCTCCTCCCCTCTATCCTCTTCTCGCCTCCCCTCTATCCTCTTCCTCCCCTCCCTCTATCCTCTTCCTCCCCTCCCCTCTATCCTCTTCCTCCCTCCCCTCTATCATTCTTCCTCCCCCTCTATCACTCCCTCCTCCCCCTCTATCCTCTTCTCCTCCTTTTCCTCCCTCCATCCTCTTCCTCCTCCTCCTCTATCATCTTCTCCCTCCTCTATCCTTCTTCCTCCTCCCCTCTATCCTCTTCCTCTCTCTCCTCCTATCTCTTTCTCCTCCCTCTATCACTCTTCTCCCTCCCCTCATCACTCTTCCTCCCCTCCCCTATCACTCTTCCTCCATCACTCTCCTCCTCCTCTATCCTCTTCCTCCTCCCCTCTATCCTCTTCCTCCCCTCCCTCTATCACTCTTCCTCCTTGCCTCTATGCTCTTCTCCTGCTCCCCTTCCTCCTTATGTCTTTCCTCCTCCCTCTTTTTTTTTTTTTTTTTTGTTTGTTTTTCTCTTTCTTCCTCCTCCTCCTCTTCCTCTTCCTCCTCCTCTATCACTCTTTTTTTTTTTTTGCTCCTCCTCTCTATCATCTTCCTCCTTCCCTCTTTCTTCCTCTCTCCTCTATCACTCTTCCTGCCTCCCCTCTCCTCTTCTCTCCTTCTCTTCCTTTTTTCTTCCTCGCCTACCCTATCACTCTTCTCCCCTCCCCTCCTATCCTCTTCCTCCTTCCCCTCCCATCACTCTTCCTCCCCCCTCCCCTCTATCACTCTTCCTCCCTTTCCCTCTGTCGCTCTTCTCCACCCTACCCCTCTATCACTCTTCCTCCCCTCCCCTCTATCCTCTTCCTCTCTCCCCTCTATCCTCTTCCTCCCCTCCCCTCCATCACTCTTCCTCCCTCCCCTCCTGTCTTCCACTTCTCCCCTCTGTCCTCTTCCTCCTCCTCTCTCTTCTCTTCCTTTCCTCTTTCCTCCTCTATCCTCTTCCTCTCCTCCCTCTATCCTCTTCCTCCTCCTCTTTTTTTTTTTTTTTTTTTTTTTTTTTTTCCTCTCTATCCTCTTCCTCCTCTCCTCCTTCCTCTTGCTCCTCCCTCTGTCTCTTCTCTCCTCGCTCTATCCCTTGCTCTTTTTTTACTCTTCCTCCTCCTCTGTCCTCTTCCTCTCTTCCCCTCTATCATCTTCCTCCTCCCTCTTTCCTGTTCTCCTCCCTCTGTTCTTCCTCCCTCCCCTCTGTCCTCTTCCCTCTCCTCCCCTCTTATATTCCTCTTCTCCCTCTGTGCTCTTTCTCTCTCCATCTGTCTCTTCCTCCCCTCCTCTGTCTTTCCTCCTTGTCATGTTTCCACTCTCTTTCATCTTCTCTCCCCTCTGTCATCTTCCTTCTCCTCCATCATGTTCCTCTTCCTCTCTTTCCTCCCTCTATCACTCTTCTCTCCTCCTATTGTCTCTTCTTGCCTCCCTTTATCTTCTCCTCCTTTCCTTTCCTCTTTCTCTCTTCCTCTTCCTTACCTCTTATCCTTCCTCTTTCCTCTTCCTCCTCCCCTCTATCATCTTCCTCCTCCCCTCTTCCTCTTCCTTTCCCCTCCTCTTCTCTCCCTCTGTTCTTCCCTTGCCTCCCTCTATCCTCTTCCTCTTGTCCCCTCTGTCCTCTTCCCCTCCCCTCTATCCTCTTCCTCCTTCCCCTCTATCCTCTTCCTCCCTTCCCTCTTTCTTCTTCTCTCCTCCCTCTATCACTCTTCTCCTCCCTCTATCCTCTTCCTCTGTCCTCTCTCTTCTCTCCTCCACTCTGTCACTCTTCCCTCGCCTCCCCTCTATCACTCTTCCTCGCCTCCCCTCTATCACTCTTCCTCCCCCTCCCCTCTATCCACTCTTCCTCCTTGCCCTGCCTCTCTATCCTCTTCCTCCTCCCCTCCTATCCTCTTCTCCCCTCCCCTCCCTCACTCTTCCTCCCTTCCCCTCTGTCACTCCTTCCTCTGCCTCTCTGTCCTCTTCCTCCCCTCCCCTCTATCACTCTTCCTCCTTACCCTCTGTCACTCTTCCTCGCCTCCCCTCTGTCCTCTTCCTCCCTCCCTCTATCCTCTTCCTCGCCTACCCTCTGCTCACTCTCCTCCTCCCTCTGTCTCTTCCCTCGCCTCCCCTCTCTCCTCTTCCTCCCCTCCCCTCTGCTCCACTCTTCCTCGCCTCCCCTCTGTCTCTTCTCCTTACCCCTCTATCCACTCTTCCTCCCCTCCCCTCTATCTGCTCTTCCCTCTCCCTCCCCTCTATCCTCTTCCTCCTCCCCCCTCCATCACTCTTCCTCCTCCCTCTCTATCCTCTTCCTCGCCTCCCCTCCTCCCTCTTCCTCCCCTCCCCTCTATCCTCTTCCTCTCCTCCCCTCCTATCCTCTTCCTCCCCTCCCCTCTATGCTCTTCCTCGCCTCCCCTCTATCTGCTCTCCTCCCCTCCACATCACTCTTCCTCCCCTCCCCTCTATCCTCTTCCTCCCTCCCTCCATCACTCTTCCTCCCTCCCCTCTATCATACCCTCTCCTCCCCTCCCTGTCACTCTTCCTCCTCCCCTCTATCCCCACTCTTCCCTCGCCTCCCTCTCCTCCTCTTCCCTCCTCCCTCCATCACTCTTCCTCCCCTCCCCTCCATCCTCTTCCTCCCCTCCCTCCCTCCCTCACTCCTTTCTCCTCCCCTCTATCCTCTTCCTCCTTTCCCTCTATCCACTCTTCCTCTCCTCCCCTCTATCCACTCCTTCCTCTCCTCCCCTCTCCTCTTCCTCCCCTCCCCTCCTCCTCTTCCTCCCCTCCCCTCTATCCTCTTCCTCTCCTCCCCTCTATCCTCTTCCTCCTCCTCTATCACTCTTCCCTCCCCTCCCCTCCATCACTCTTCCTCCCCTCCCCTCCTATCCTCTTCCTCCTTCTATCCTCTATCAATATTTACTCCTCCTCCATCACTCTTCCTCCTCCCTCTCCCTCATCTCCTT
>NW_024734119.1:12500-21083 GCF_018991925.1 Homarus americanus | reverse complement strand
CTTACCATTTACAACACAGGGTCTCAAGTGTCTCTCCACAGCTTTGGGGTCTCAAGTATGTCTCTCACCATTTTACAACACAGGGTCTCAGAGTGTGTCTCTTACCATTTTACAACGCACAGGGTCTCAGAGGTGTGACTCACCATTTTACAACACAGAGTCTCAAGTGTGTCTCTCACCATTTACAACACAGGGTCTCAGGTGTGTCTCTCACCACTTACAACACAGGGTCTCCAGGTGTTGTCTCTTACCATTTACAACACAGAGTCTCAAAGTGTCTCTCACCATTTTACAACACAGGGTCTCAGTCATGTCTCTCACCACTTACAACACAGGGTCTCAAGTGTGTCTCTCACCATTTACAACACAGGGTCTCAAGTGTGTCTCTCACCATTTACAACACAGGGTCTCAAGTGTGTCTCTCACCATTTACAACACAGGGTCTCAAGTGTGTCTCTCACCACTTACAACACAGGGTCTCAAGTGTGTCTCTCACCATTTACAACACAGGGTCTCAAGTGTGTCTCTCACCATTTACACCACAGGGTCTCAAGTGTGTCTCTTACCATTTACAACACAGGGTCTCAGTGTGTCTCTCACCATTTACACCACAGGGTCTCAAGTGTGTCTCTCACCATTTACAACACAGGGTCTCAAGTGTCTCTCTGCATTTTACAACACAGGGTCTCAAGGTGTCTCTCACCATTTACAACACAGAGTCTCAAGTGTGTCTCTCACCATTTACAACACAGGGTCTCAAGTGTGTCTCTCACCACTTACAGCACAGGGTCTCAGGAGTGGTCTCTCACCATTACAACACAGGGTCTCAAGTGTGTCTCTCACCATTTACAGCACAGAGTCTCAGAGTGTGTCTCTCTGCCATTTACAACACAGGGTCTCAAGTGTGTCTCTCACCGCACAGGGTCTCAAGTGTGTCTCTCACCATTTACAGCACAGAAAAGGGTCTCAAATTGTCAATATATACCATTTTACAACACAGGGTCTCAAGTGTGTCTCTCACCATTTACAACACAGGGTCTCAAGTGTGTCTCTTACCATTTACAACACGAGGGTCTCAAGTGTCTCTCACCACTTACAACACAGGTCTCAAATTATTGTCTCTTACCATTTTACAACACAGAAATTCTCAAATGTGTCTCACCATTTACAACACAGGGTCTCAAGTGTGTCTCTCACCATTTAACTTACTGGGTCTCAGTGTGTCTCTCACCATTACAACACAGGGTCTCAAGTGTGTCTCTTACCATTTTGCTTACAGGAGTCTCAAATGTGACTCTCTCACCATTTTACAACACAGAGTCTCAAGTGGTAATGTCTCTCACCATTTTACAACACAGGGTCTCAAGTGTGTCTCTCACCACTTACAACACAGGGTCTCAAGTGTGTCTCTTACCATTTTACAACACAGAGTCTCAAATTATTGTCTCTCACCATTTACAACACAGGGTCTCAGTGTGTCTCTCACCACTTACCTTTGGGAGGTCTCAAATTGTGTCTCTACCATTTACAACACAGAATTGTAAGTGTCTCTGTTTACCTTTTAAGGGTCTCAGGAGGGAGAGTGTGTCTCTGCATTTACAACACAGGGTCTCAATTGGCTCTCACCATTTACAACACAGAGATTCAAAATTGTCTCTCTGCATTTACAACACAGGGTCTCAAGTGTCTCTCACCACTTACAACACAGGGTCTCAAGTGGGTCTCTCACCATTTTACAACACAGGGTCTCAAGTGTGTCTCTCACCATTACACCCACAGGGTCTCAAGTGTGTCTCTTACCATTTTACAACACAGGGTCTCAAGTGTGTCTCTCACCATTACAACACAGGGTCTCAAGTGTGTCTCACCATGCATTTTACACCACAGGGTCTCAAGTGTGTCTCTCTGCATTTTACAACACAGGGTCTCAAGTGTGTCTCTCACCATTTACAACACAGGGTCTCAAGTGTGTCTCTCACCATTTACAACACAGGGTCTCCGTTAATGTCTCTCACCGGCCCCTTGGGGTCTCAAGTGTGTCTCTCACCACTTACAACACAGGGGTCTCAAGTGTGTCTCTCACCATTTTACAACACAGGGTCTCAATTATTGTCTCTCACCATTTACTACAGGGTCTCAAGTGTGTCTTACAAAACTACAACACAAAGTCTCAAAATTGTGTCTCTCACCAAATTTTACAACACAAGTCTCAAGTGGCCAATGCTCTCACCATTTACACCACAGGGTCTCAAATTATGTCTCTCACCATTTACAACACCAGGGTCTCAGGTGTCTCTCACCATTTTACAACACAGGGTCTCAAGTGTGTCTCTCTGCCATTTTACAACACAGGGGTCTCCAGGGTGTGTCTCTCACCACTTGCTTGGTCTCAAGTGTGTCTCATCATTTTACAACACAGGGTCTCAAGTGTGTCTCTCACCATTTACACCACAGGGTCTCAAGTGTGTCTCTTGCCATTTGCAACACACAGGGTCTCAAGTGTGTCTCTCACCATTTACAGCTTGGGGTCTCAAGTGTGTCTCTCACCATTTTACCACAGGGTGTAAATTGTGTCTCTTACCATTTACAACACGGATGCTCAGGAGTGTGTCTCTCACCATTTACAACACAGGGTCTCAAATTATTGTGTCTTACCATTTACAACACAGAAGGGTCTCAAGTGTGTCTCTTACCCATTTACTTTGGGGTCTCAAATTATTGTCTCTCACCATTTTACAACACAAGGTCTCAGAATTGTCTCTTACCATTTTACAGCAGGGTCTCAAGTGTGTCTCTCACCATTTACAACACAGGGTCTCAAGTGTGTCTCACCATTTTACACCACAGGGTCTCAAGTGTGACTCTCACCATTTTACCACAGGGTCTCCAGGAGTGGTGTCTCTCACCATTTTACAGCACACAGGGTCTCCAAGTGTGTCTCTCACCATTTTACCACAGAGTCTCAAGTGTGTCTCTTACCATTTACACCACAGGGTCTCAAGTGTGTCTCTTACCATTTACAACACAGGGTCTCCAAGTGTGTCTCTCACCATTTTACACTACAGGGTCTCAAGTGTGTCTCTCTCATTTACAACACAGGGTCTCTAATTATTGTCTCTCACCATTTACAACACAGGGTCTCAAGTGTGTCTCTCACCATTTACAACACAGGGTCTCAAGTGTGTCTCTTACCATTTACACCACAGGGTCTCAAGTGTGTCTCTTACCATTTTGGGGTCTCAAGTGTGTCTCTCACCATTTACAACACAGGGTCTCAAGTGTGTCTCTCACCATTTACAACACAGGGTCTCAAGTGTGTCTCTCACCATTTTACAACACAGGGTCTCAAGTGTGTCTCTTACCATTTACAACACAGGGTCTCCAAGTGTGTCTCTGCATTTACAACACAGGGTCTCAAGTGTCTCACCATTTACAACACAGGGTCTCAGAGGTGTGTCTTACCATTTTACAACACAGGGTCTCAAGTGGCCAATGCTCTTACCATTTTACAACACAGGGTCTCAAATTGTCTCTCTGTTTACAACACAGAAGATTCTCAAGTGTGACTCTTACCATTTACAACACAGGGGTCTCAGAAGTGTGTCTCTCACCATTTACAACTTTGGGGTCTCAAGTGTCTCTTACCATTTTACAACACAGGGTCTCAAGTGTGTCTCTCACCATTTTACAACACAGGGTCTCAAGTGTGTCTCTCACCATTTACAACACAGGGTCTCAGAGTGTGTCTCCCTCACCATTTACAACACAGGGTCTCAGTGTGACTCTCTCATTTACAACACAGGAGTCTCAAAGTGTGTCTCTTACCATTTTACAACACAGGGTCTCAAGTGTCTCTCACCATTTTACAACACAGGGTCTCAAGTGTGTCTCTCACCATTTACAACACAGGGTCTCAAGTGTGTCTCTCACCATTTACAACACAGGAGTCTCAAGGTGTGTCTCTCTGCCATTTACAACACAGGGTCTCAAGTGTGTGTCTTACCATTTACAACACAGGGTCTCAAGGTGTGTCTCTTATTTACAACACAGGGTCTCAAGTGTGTGTCTTACAAATTACAACACAGGGTCTCCAAGAATTGTCTCTTACCATTTTACAACACAGGGTCTCAAATTGTTACTTTACCATTTACAACACAGTCTCAAGTGTGTCTCTTACCATTTACAACACAGGGTCTCAAGTGTGTCTCTTATCATTTTACAACACAGAGGGTCTCAAATTGTGTCTCTCACCATTTACAACACGGTCTCCAAGTGTGTCTCTCACCATTTACAACACAGGGTCTCAAGTGTGTCTCTTACCATTTACAACCCACAGGGTCTCAAATTGGTAATGCTCTTACCATTTACAACACAGGGTCTCAAGTGTGTCTCTCACCATTTAACACAGGGTCTGCAAGTGTGTCTCTCTGCATTTACACAACACAGGGTCTCAAGAGTGTGTCTCTCTGCATTACAGCACAGGGTCTCAGAGTGTGTCTCTTCATTTTACAACACAGGGTCTCAAGTGTGTCTCTCACCATTTTACAACACAGGGTCTCAAATTGTGTCTCTTACCATTTACAACACAGGGTCTCAGTGTGTGTCTTACCATTTACAACACAGGGTCTCCAAGTGTGTCTCTTGCCATTTACAACACAGGGTCTCAAGTGTGTCTCTCACCATTTACAACACAGGGTCTCAGAGTGTGACTCTTACCATTTTACAACACAGGTCCTCAAGTGTGTCTCTCACCATTTTACAACACAGGGTCTCCAAGTGTGTCTCTTACCATTTACAACACAGGGTCTCCAAGTGTGTCTCTCACCATTTTACAACACAGAAGGGTCTCAAATTGTAATGCTCTCACCATTTACAACACAGGGTCTCAAATTATTGTCTCTCACCATTTACAACACAGAGATTATAAAATTATTGTCTCTCACCATTTACAACACAGGGTCTCAGGTGTGTCTCTTGCCATTTTACAACACAGGGTCTCCAGTGTGTCTCTCACCATTTACAACACAGGGTCTCAGAATTGTGTCTCTCACCATTTACAACACAGGGTCTCAGAATTATTGTCTCCATTTACAACTTTGAAGGTCTCAAATTGTGACTCACCATTTTCAACACAGGGTCATAAAGTGTAATGCTCTCACCATTTACAACACAGGGTCTCAAGTATTGTCTCTTCATTTACAACACAGGGTCTCAATTGACTCTCACCATTTACAACACAGGTCTCAGAATTGTGTCTCTCGCATTTACAACACAGAGTCTCAAGTGTGTCTCTCACCATTTTACAACACACAGGTCTCCAAGTGTCTCTCACCATTTACAACACAGGGTCTCAAGTGTGTCTCTCACCATTTACAACACAGGGTCTCAAGTGTGTCTCTCACCATTTACAACACAGGGTCTCAAGTGTGTCTCTCACCATTTACAACACAGGGTCTCAAGTGTGTCTCTCACCATTTACAACACAGGGTCTCAAGTGTGTCTCTCACCATTTACAACACAGGGTCTCAAGTGTGTCTCTCACCATTTACAACACAGGGTCTCAAGTGTGACTCTCACCATTTGCAACTTACAGGTCTCCAAGTGTGACTCTTACCGGCCTGCTTACAGAATTAAGTGTGTCTCTTACCCATTTACACCACAGGGTCTCAAGTGTGACTCTCACCATTTTACAACACAGGGGTCTCAAGTGTGTCTCTCACCATTTACAACACAGGGTCTCAAGTGTGACTCTCTGTTTACAACACAGGGTCTCAAGTGTGACTCTTGCCATTTTACAACACAGGGTCTCAGGGTAATGCTCACCATTTTACAACTTACAGGGTCTCAGAAAATTATTGTTTCTCACCATTTACACAGGGTCTCAAGTGTGTCTCTCACCATTTTACAACACAGGTCTCAGGTGTGACTCTCTGCATTTAACACAGGGTCTCAAGTGTGTCTCTTACCATTTACAACACAGGGTCAAGTGCTCTCACCGTTTACAACACAGGGTCTCAGGTGTGATGCTCTGCCATTTACAACTTACAGGGTTTCAAGTGTCTCTCACCATTTGCTAGGGTCTTCAGAGGCCAGGCCTCTACCATTTACAACACAGGGTCTCAAAGTGTGACTCTTACCATTTACAACACAGGGTCTCAAGTGTGACTCTTACCATTTTACACCACAGGGTCTCAAGTGTGTCTCTCACCATTTACAACAGAGATTCTCAAGTGTGTCTCTCACCATTTACAACACAGGGTCTCAAGTGTGTCTCTCACCATTTTACAACACAGGGTCTCAAGTGTGTCTCTTACCATTTACACCACAGGGGTCTCAAGTGTGTCTCTTACCATTTTACAACACAGGGTCTCAAGTGTGTCTCTCACCATTTACAACACAGGGTCTCAAATTGACTCTCTTACCATTTACAACTTGGGGTCTCAATTGTGTCTCTCACCATTTACAACACAGGAGTCTCAAGTGTGTCACCATTTACAACACAGGGTCTCAAGTGTGTCTCTCACCATTTACAACACAAGTCTCAGAGTGTGTCTCTCACCATTTTACAACACAGAGGGTCTCAAGTGTGTCTCTCTTACCATTTACAACACAGGGTCTCAAGTGTGTCTCTCACCATTTACAACACAGGGTCTCAAGTGTGTCTCTTACCATTTACAACACACAGGGTCTCAAGTGTATTCTCACCATTTTACAACACAGGGTCTCAAGTGTCTCTTACCATTTTACAACACAGAGTCTCAAGTGTGTCTCTCACCATTACAACACAGGGTCTCAAGTGTGTCTCTCACCATTTACAACACAGGGTCTCAAGTGTGTCTCTCACCATTTTACAACACAGGGTCTCAAGTGTGACTCTTACCATTTTACAACACAGGGTCTCAGGTGTGTCTCTCTACCATTTACACCACAGGGTCTCAAGTGTGTCTCTCACACATTTTACAACACAGGGTCTCAGTGTGTCTCTCACCATTTACAACACAGGGTCTCAAGTGTGTCTCTCACCATTTACAACACAGGGTCTCAAGTGTGACTCTTACCATTTACAACACAGGGTCTCCAAGTGTCTCTCACCATTTACACCACAGGGTCTCAAATTGTGACTCTTACCATTTACAACACAGGGTCTCAAGTGTGTCTCTCACCATTGCTACAGGGTCTCAGTGTGTCTCTCACCATTTACAACACAGGGTCTCAAGTGTGTCTCTCTGTTTACAACACAGGGTCTCAAGTGTGACTCTTACCATTTACAACACAGGGTCTCAAGTGTCTCTCACCATTTTACAGGTCTCAAATTATGTCTCTCATATTTTACAGCACAGGGTCTCAAGTGTGTCTCTCACCATTTTACAACACAGGGTCTCAGTGTGTCTCACCATTTACAACACAGGGTCTCAGTGTCTCTTACCATTTTACAACACAGGGTCTCAAGTGTGTCTCTCTGTTTACAACACAGGGTCTCAAGTGTGTCTCTCACCATTTACAACACAGGGTCTCAAGTGTGTCTCACCATTTTACAACACAGGGTCTCAAGGGTATGTCTTACCATTTACAACACAGGGTCTCAAGTGTCTCTCACCATTTACAACACAGAGTCTCAAATTGTGTCTCTCTACCATTACAACTAGGGTCTCAAATTGTGTCTCTCACCACTTAACACAGGGTCTCAAGTGTGTCTCTCACCATTTTACAACTTACAGGGTCTCAAGTGTGTCTCTGCCATTTACAACACAGGGGTCTCAAGTGTGTCTCACCATTTTACAACACACAGGGTCTCAAGTGTGTCTCTCACCATTTACACCACAGGGTCTCAAGTGTGTCTCTCACCATTTACACCACAGGGTCTCAAATTGTGTCTCTTACCATGTACAACACACAGGGTCTCAAGTGTGTCTCTTACCATTTACAACACAGGGTCTCAGGGTGTGTCTCTCACCATTTACAACACAGGTCTCAAGTGTGTCTCTCACCATTTACAACACAGGGTCTCAAGTGTGTCTCTCTACCATTTTACAACACAGAGGTCAAGTGTGTCTCTCACCATTTACAACACAGGGTCTCAAGTGTGTCTCTTACCATTTACAACACAGGGTCTCAAGTGTTGTGTCTCTCACCATTTACAACACAGGGTCTCAAGTGTGTCTCTTACCATTTACAACACAGGGGTCTCAAGTGTATTGTCTCTCACCATTTACAACACAGGGTCTCAAATTGTGTCTCTTACCATTTACAACACAGGGTCTCCAAGTGTCTCTCACCATTTACAACACAGGGTCTCAAGTGTGTCTCTTACCATTTACACAACACAGGGTCTCAAGTGTCTCATTTACAACACAGGGTCTCAAGTGTGACTCTCACCATTTACAACACAGGGTCAAGTGTGTCTCTTACCATTTACAACTTGCAGAGTCTCAAGTGTGTCTCTCACCATTTTACAACACAGAGATTCTCAAAGTATTGTCTCTCACCATTTACAACACAGGGTCTCAAGTGTGTCTCTTACCATTTTACACCACAACAGGGTCTCAAGTGTGTCTCTTACACCATTTACAGCAGGGTCTCAAA
>NW_024734119.1:0-10000 GCF_018991925.1 Homarus americanus | reverse complement strand
CCCTCTTCCTTTCTTCCCTCTTTCCTTCCCCTTCTTCCTTCCTTCCTCCTTCCTTCTTTCTCCTCTTCCTTCCTTTCTTCTTCCTCCCTTTCTTCCTTCCTTCCTTCCTTCCTTCTTCTTCCTTCTTCCTTCCTTCCTTCCTTTCTCCCCCCTCTTCCTTCCTTTCTTCCTTCTTCTCCTCTTCTTCCCTCCTTCCTTCCTTCCTCCTTCCTTCCTTCCCCTCTTCCTTCCTTCCCTCCTTCCTTCTTTCTCCCTCTTCCTTCTTCTTCCTTCCTCCCTTTTCTTCCTTCCTTCCTTCCTTCCTTCCTTCTTCCTTCCTTCCTTCCTTTTCTCCCCCTCTTCCTTCCTTTCTTCCTTCCTTCTCCTCTTCCTTCCTCCTTCTTCCTTCCTTCCTTCCTTCCCCTCTTCCTTCCTTCCCTCCTTCCTTCTTTCTCCCTCTTCCTTCCTTTCTTCCTTCCTCCTTCCTTCCCTCCTTCCTTCCTTCCCACTCCTTCCTTCCCTTCCCCTCTTCCTTCCTTCCCTCTTCCTTCCTTCCCCTCTTCCTTCGCTTCCTTCCTTCCTTCTTTCTCCCTCTTCCTTCCTTCCTTCCTTCGCCCCTCTTCCTTCCTTCCTCCTTCCTTCCTTCCCCTATTCCTTCCTTCCCTCCTTCCTTCTTTCTCCCTCTTCCTTCCTTCCTTCCTTCCCCCCTCTTCCTTCCTTCCCTCGCTTCCTTCCCTTCCCCTCTTCCTTCCTTCCCTCCTTCCTTCTTTCTCCCTCTTCCCTCCTTCCTTCTTCCCCTCTTCTTCCTTCCTCCTTCCTTCCTTCCCCTCTTCCTTCCTTCCCTCCTTCCTTCTTTCTCCCTCTTCCCTCCTTCCTTCCTTCCCCTCTTCCTTCCTTCCTCCTTCTTCCTTCCTCTTCCTTCCTTCCCTCCTTCTTTCTCCCTCTTCCTTCCTCCCCTCTTCCTTCCTTCCTTCCTTCTCCCCCACATCTATCTTACTCTACTTCTGATTCGTAAACTTGGACGACCAATACCGTAGTTGCAGCCTGGCTGGGTGGGGTGGGCGGGGTGGGCAGGGTGGGAGTGGGCGGGGCAGGGTGGGCAGGGGTGGGTTGGGTGGGGAGATATGGTCTTCTGTATGTTATGGATTAGTCTCTAATACACCCACCCAGCCACCTCCACCCACCCACCCACCCACCACCCACCACACATGTACTATCGTCATAAAAGTAATTTCTATCCATCTATCGTTACAATATTCCTCCTTACGATAGATACTTTAGCGTTTATTATTTTACGATAGATAGTGGGTGTATGTCTATCAGGGTGGAGGCAGGTGGGGAGGTATTTATTGGTGGTGATGAATGAGGAGATGGAGAGGTGGAGAGAGAGAGAGAGAGAGAGAGAGAGAGGTGGAGAAGAGAGAGAGAGAGGGGAGAGAGAGAGAGAGAGGGAGAAAGAGAGAGAGAGAGAAGAGAGAGATGAGAGAGAGAGAGATAGAGAGAGAGTGGGTAGAGTGTCCCAGCACCTCCCAGCAGCCAGCAGCCCCAGCATATCAGCACCTCCCAGAACCCCCCCACCACCTCCCAGGATCCCCCAGCACGTCCCAGCATATCCCAGCATCCCTTATCACCCCTCAGCAACTCCCAGCAGCTCCCAGCAATATAACGTGATACTTAACACTCGTGGACGTCAAGTGATAAAACTGAGAGAGAGAGAGAGAGAGAGAGAGAAGGAGAGGGGGGGGGGGGAGAAGAGGGAGGGGTTTGTGTGAGACAGACAGACAGACAGACAGACAGACAGACACACACCACTATAACGTGGGTTACGCCCTTTACCAACACAATAATGTAGCTTTGTACAGCACTTTCCTTCCTCTTATAAACTAACGCCTTGAGAAATTAAAATCTGGGGTTTTGTGTTTGAAATCTGGGTTTTTCTTTACAAAATCTGGGGTTTTCTGTTTATAATCTGAGGTTTTAAAATCTGGGGTTTTCTGTTTATAATCTGGGGTTTCTTTACAAAATCTGGGCTTTCCTGTTTAAATCTGGGGTTTTTGTTTAAAATCTGGGGTTTCGTGTTTGAAATCTGGGTTTCTGTTTAAAATCTGGGGGGTTTCTTTACAAAATCTGGGCTTTCCTGTTTTAAAATCTGGGGTTTTTGTTTAAAATCTGGGGTTTCGTGTTTGAAATCTGGGGTTTTTCTGTTTAAAATCTGGGGTTTTGTATAAAATCTGGTGTTGTGTGTTTAAAATCTGAGGTTTTGTATATAATTGATGTTGCGTGTATTGATAAATCTGAATTTTTGATATTTAGAGAAAATCTGGGGTGTACAATAGAAAATCGGTATTGTGTTGAAATCTGCCGAATAAATTGACTTTTAGGAGAAATCTGAGTTGATTGTGTTGAAAAATGACAGACAGACAGACAAGCAGACAAACGAGAGACGGACGGGCACAGACAGACGGAGCAGACAGACGAACAAGCGGGCAAACAGAGACGGACGGAGCACAGACAGACGGGCAGACAGACGGAGCAGACAAGCGAACGAACGGACAGACGGACAAGCGGACAAACAGAGACAGGCAGACAGACAGACAGACGAACAAGCAGACAAGCAGAGAGACGGCAAAGACAGGAGCAGACAGACAGACGAACGACGAGCAAGCAGACAGACAGACGGAGCAGACAAGCAGACAAGCAGAGACGGGCAGGCACGGAGCAGACAGACGGGCAAGCGGGCAAACAGAGACAGACAGGCACAGACGGGCAAACGGAGCAGACAGAAAGCAAGCAAACGGAGCACGAACAGGCACGACAGACAGACAAGCAGACAGACAGACAGACAGACAAGCAGGCAAAGCAGAGACGGGCAGACACGAACGGGCAGACGGACAGACGAACGGCAGACAAACGAAGACAGGCAGACACAGGCAGACAGACAGACAGACGGGCAGACAAGCAGACGGACAGACAGACAGACAAGCGACAAACAGGAACGAACAGACAGACGGAGCAGACGGGCAAGCGAACAAAGACAAGACGGACAGACACAGACGGAGCAGACAGACGAACAGACGAACAAGCAGACAGACAGACAGACGAACAAGCAGACAAGCGAGGCAGACAGACACAGACAGACAGACAGACAGCGAACCAAGCAGGAGCAGACAGACAGGCAGACGAACAAGCGAACGGGAGACGAACGGACAGACAGACAGACAGAGAAGCAAACAAGCAGAGACAGACGGAGCACAGACAGACAGACAGACAGACAGACAAGCAGACAGACAAACAGACGGACAAGCAGACAGAACAGAGACGAACAGACGGACGGACAGCAAACGGGCAGACAGACAGACAGACAGACGAACGGAGCGAACAGAGAAGCAAACAAGAAGAACGGACAGACACAGACGAACAGACAAGCAGACGGAGCAGACAGACGGACAAGCAGACAAACAGAGACAGACAGAGCACAGACAGACGGACAGACGAACAGACAGACAAGCAGACAGAAACGGGGACAGGAGCAGGCACAGACAGTTCTGGAGCAGACGGACAGACGGGCAAGCAGACAGAAGCAGAGACAGACAGACACAAACGGAGCAGACGAACCAGACAGACAGACACGGAGCAGACAGACAGACAGACGAACAAGCGAACAAGCAGGGACAGACAGACACAGACAGGCAGACGGACAGACAGGCAGACAGACAGACAGAGACAAGCAGACAAACAGAGACAGACAGACACGAACAGACAGACGGACAGACAGAGAAGCAGAACAAGCAAGAGACAGACAGACGCACAGACAGACAGACAGACAAGCAGACAGAAACAGAGACAGACAGACACAGGGCAAGATTTCTAGACAGACAGACAGATCCAGACAGACAAACAGACAGACAGACAAGCAGGACAAACGAGACAGACAGACACAGACAGACAGACAGACAGACAGACAGACACAGACAAGGCAGACAGACAGACGAACAAGCAGACAAACAGAACAGAGCAAGACACAGACAGACAGACAGACAGACAGACAGACAGACAAGCAGACAGACAGACAGACAGACAAGCGAGCAACAGAGACAGACAGACACGAACAGACAGACAGACGACAGAGAAGCAAACAAACAGAGACAGACAGACACAGACAGACAGACAGACAAGCAGACAGACAGACAGACAGACAGCAGACAAAACAGAGACAGACAGACACAGACAGACAGACAGACAGACGAACAGACAAGCGGACAGAAACAGAGACAGGCAGACAGACGGTTCTAGACAGACAGACAGATCCAGACAGACAGACAGACGAACAGTCGAACGAACAGACAGACAGACAGACAGATCAGACAGACAAACAGACAGACAGATCCAGACAGACGAACAGACAGATCCGAGCAGACAGACAGACAGACAGACGAACAGACAGACAGACAGACGAACAAGCAGACAGACAGACAGACAGACAAGCAGACAAACAGAGACAGACAGACACAGACAGACAGACAGTTCTAGACAGACAGACAGACACAGACAGACAGACAGACAGACACAGACAGACAGACACAGACGGACAGACAGACACAGACAGTTCTGGACAGACAGACAGAGACAGTTCTAGACAGACAGACAGACAGATTGACAGTGTTTCAGGTCACAAGATTCGAACCAACATATCAATACTTTATACTGACCCATGTAGTGATGTGGTCCCAGAGAGCCACTAGGAGGAGGAAGAGGAGGGAGAAGAGAGGAAGGAAGAGAGGAGGAAAGGGAAGGGAGGAGGGAAGGGAATGATGGAAAGGGAGAGAGCGAGAGAGGAGGCCATACTATTTATCAACCAGTCTGTGTTAATTGGGCCCTGTGATGGTGGGCCCTGTCCTAATGGGCCCCCACACACACACACACACACACACACAGACACACACACACACACACACACACACACACACACACACACACACATCAGTATTCAACAGGTAAACTCAGACAGGTATGAGGTAAGAAAATATAGCAGGTCAGACGTGGCGGTGGCGGTGGCAGTGGCAGTGGCAGTGGCAGTGGCAACGGCAGCGGCGGCAGCGGCAGCGGCAGCGGCGACAGCAGCGGCAGTTAATGTGTAAGCGGTGGCAGTGGCGGTGGCAGTGGCAGTGTGCGGTGGTGGTGGTGGTGGTGGTGGTGTAGTGGTGGTGGTGGTGGTGAGTGGTGGTGTGGGGTGGTGGTTGGTGGTGGTGGTGGTGGTGGTGTTGGTTGGTTGATGGTGGGGTGGTGGTGGTGTGGTGGGGTGGTGGTGGTGGTGGGGTGGTTGGTGGTGGTGTGGTGGTGGTGGTGGTGGTGTGGTGGTTGGTGGTGTGGTGAATTGAGTGTGATTGAATTGATGTTGATTGGTGTTGGTTGATTGAGTTGGTTGGTGGTTGATTGGTGGTGGTGATTGGTTGATTGAGTTGAGTTGGTGATTGATTGAGTTGAGTTGGTTGGTGTGATTGGTGGTGGTGTGGTTGGTTGGTGTGGTGGTGGGGTGGTGGTTGGTTGGGTGGTTGGTGGTTGAGTTGGTGGTTGAGTTGAGTTGGTTGGTTGGTTGGTGTTGATTGGTGGTGGTGGTGGTTGGTGGTGGTGGTGGTGTGATTGGTTGGTGTGGTGGTGGTGGTGGTTGATTGGTGGGGTGGGGTGGGGTGGTGGTGGTGAAGTTGGTTGATTGGTTGATTGGTTGGTGGTGGTGGTGGTGTGATTGGTGTGGTGGTTGGTGGTGGTGGTGGTGGGGTGAGTTGGGGTGGTTGGTTGAGGGTGCTGGTGGTGGTGGTGGTGGTGGTGGGGTGGTTGAGTTGGTGGTTGATTGGTGGTGGTTGATTGGTGGTTGGTGCTGGTGGTTGATTGGTGGTTGGGGTGGTGATTGGTGGTGGGGTGATGGTGAGGTGGTGGTGGTGGTGAGGTGAGGTGAGATTGGGGTGGTTGGTGGTGGTGGGAGGTGGTTGGTGGGAGGGTGGGTGGTGGTGGTGAGTTGATGATTGGTGTGGTGGTTGGTGGTTGGTGGTGGAGTGGTTGAGATTGGTGGTGGTGGTGTGGTGGTGGTGATTGGGGTGGTGATGGTGGTGGGTGGTGGTGGTGGTGGTGGTGTGGGTGGTGGTGGTTGGTGATGGTGGTGTGGTGATGGTGGTGGTGGTGGTGATGGTGGTGGTGATGGTGGTGGTGTGGTGGTGGTTGTGGTGGTGGTGGTGGTGGTGGTTGAATTGGTGGTGGTGGTGGTGAAGGGTGGTGGTGGTGGTGTGGTGGTGGTGGGTGGTGGTGGTTGGTGGTGGTGGGGTGATGGTGTGGTGGTGGTGGTGGTGAGGTGGTGGTGGTGAGGGTGTGGTGGTGGTTGGTGTGGTTGGGGTGGTGGTGGGTGGTGGTGGTGGTGGTGGTGGTGGTGGTGTGGGGGTGGTGGTGGTGGGGTGGTGGTGGTGGTGTGGTGGTGGTGGTGGGGTGGTGGTGGTGTGGTGGTGGTGTGGTGAGTGGTGTGGTGTGGTGGCGGTGGCAGTGTGTGTGGTGGCGGTGTGGTGGCGGTGGTGGTGGCGGTGGCGGCGGCGGCAGCGGCGCGGCAGCGGCGGCGTGTGGCGGTGGCGGTGGCGGTGGCAGTGGCGGGCGGCGGCACGGCGGCGGCGGCGGCAGCGGTGGTGATAGGTGGTGATAGTGGTGGTGGTGACGGTAGTGGTGATAGTGGTGGACAGAATATCTTACGAATATTGATTCTCTCTCTCTCTCTCTGGTGACCTGGGAATGGTGACAGAGAATGGTGATATATACGGTAGTTACAGACTCAAAACTAGTTCCAGTGTGCTGGTGATTGGTGATTGACGACTCGATTCATCTTTAAGAGTTCAAGTGAAAAGGAAAGTTATTTATTGCCCGGGTGTTCAAATTACGATGTTATTGATGGGTTTACCTGAAGATTGGATACCGTGTTGATTTATATAGGTTAGGGTAGGTGTAGGGTAGGGTAGGATTAGGTTATGGGTAGGTTAGGTTAGAGGGTGAGTGGGTTAGGTTAGGTTAGGTTAGGTTAGGTTAGGGTAGGAGTAGAGTTGGGAGTAGGGTAGGGTAGGGTAGGTTAGGTTAGGAGTAGGGTAGGAGTAGGTTAGGTTAGGGTAGGGTAGAGTTAGGTTAGGTTAGATTGGGTTAGGTTAGGGTAGGATAGGGTAGGGTGGGTTAGGTTAGGGTGAGGGTGGGGTAGGATGGGATAGGGTGGGAGTGGGGAGTGGGTTAGGTTAGGTTAGGTTAGGTTAGGTTAGGTTAGGGTGGGGTAGGGTAGGTTAGGTTAGGTTAGGTTGGGTTGGGTTAGGGTAGGAGTGGGGATTGGGTTAGGTTAGGTTAGGTTAGGTTAGGTTAGGTTAGGTTAGGTTAGGGTAGGGTAGGGTAGGAGTAGGTTAGGTTAGGTTAGGTTAGGTTAGAGTTAGGTTAGGTTAGGTTAGGGTGGGATAGGGTGGGGTGGGAGTAGGGTAGGTTAGGTTAGGTTAGGGGTAGGGTAGGGTAGGGTGGGTTAGGTTAGGTTAGGTTAGGTTAGGTTAGGTTAGGTTAGGGTGGGAGTGGGGTGGGAGTGGGGTGGGGGTAGGGTTAGGTTAGGTTAGGTTAGGTTAGGTTTATTGCTGGTTGGAGAGAGGGAATAATTGGTGGAGGCGTTGGGGGGTGTGGTGTTGGAGAGGTGATTGGTGGTTTGTTATAGTGGTTGGTGGTGATATTATTGATATACATAAGCACATATGTACTCATTTGCTCGTACACACACACACACACACACACACACACACACTGTGTCAAGTATCATCAGCTGCAGTACAATATGAGTTATAGGATGTCACCTTCGTTGGTGAGTTCTGAGGTGACTAAAAGGCCGATACAGGACCGGCAGGGTCAATCACAGGCTGCATGTGTGGGGGCTACATCTAGTGCAGGAGGGCGGCAGCAGCGTCTTTCCCAGGGTTGGTGCTTGTCTGCCCCGGTATACAGTCGTGCTAACTACCTTCTCGTGTGGGTGCTCCTCAAAGCAGTGTGGGATTGAGGTCGATTAGACAATTCAGGTTTGTCATACCTTCTCAGTTGCCCGCCAGCGTTACGTTTACTCTTCGTTAGGTGACAGTAAAGTAGCTGCTTGGCAGTCTCGTCAACTCTGAGGATGGCACGTAGACTACGATGGTGAAAGTTGTCAAGTGCCTTGAGGTGCCTCCTGTATGTGACCACTACTTTGTCAAGATCAAACTAAAGCCAGATTGTGAGTGTATTACTCGCCTCAGGGACTGTCTTAGATACTTGATATTGCTGTCTATGTGTGCCATCAGTTCTCTGTGATGGAAGCTTTGGTCTTGGCAGGAGGTGTAATGATTGAATATCAGACCAAAGCCAGAGTTACATCACACATAACAGCAAGAGTACAGTACAGGACCGTGGTACCCTGGGTTGACACACCGCAGGTCAAGACCTGACCTTTTGAAGTACTTGCGTAACCTACGATATAACAGTGTTAGGAAACCACACCTGGCCAAGACCCACCCGGGCGGTAATAATTACAAAGCACTACTGTCCTGTGACATGACCCTCACCTGGGCAAACACCTGTCCAGACCTGACCCAAGGGAGATCAAGAACCCGCTAATCAGCCAGCACCCCTTGTAAAGGCCTGGGAATTAGGATAGAAATCCTTTACCAGACTAATCAGTTCTAATAAAGGAAAGTCAAAGCATGGTTGAGGAATGAACTGCTTGAGATTGACATCTCTTTACTATAAAAAAAAAAACACAAAACTCTGACACCACTCAACAAACATCAAATAACATGAGTCAAAACAATTAAGGCAGCTAATAGATAATGGAGTTAAACAATTAATGGAAGCAAACAATTGAAGAGTCAACTATTGATAAAATCGAACAATAAAGGGGAGTCAGCAATTAATGGAATCAAACAACCATAGAATCAAACAATGAACAGATATTTCCTACGGCAGTGGCCCTGGGGAAGGTTCTGGAACACAGATGCAACACTCAGGGTAGGGAAGCGTCCATTCAACCCACACTCGAGCTGACAGCGGCCGATTGTCTTGAAATGGCAGGAGAACACCTGGGCACAGACGGAATGAGATGAACTGACGGTCGTTGTAGTGGTAGATGACCAGAGAATTGACAGTCGATAGGTGAAGGTCTGGGACACAGCCCACGAGTCCAGGACCATGATGAGATGCCAGCCAGAATTTGACGAACAGCGGGAGCTAGATAGTGACTGTATGGTGGCTGGGGTGAATCTGCTGGTGACACGGGGTAGCAGCGTGCCGCTACCCTGCCCATCCACCCCAAGTGTCGTCCGCACCAGCAAACGAGAGAGTTAGCAGCGGTAACTAGCAGGAAGATCGTTTCTGCCCTTCCACCCCTGTTACCCAACCCAACAACCCGGTCAAGACACACCCACTTAAGTAGGAGAGGTCACCCTCCGGCTCCTCCAATATAGGGGCTGGAGCTCTTCCTCACCAGGAGAGACTGATAACCAAGGAGGGCCAGCAAACACGTCCCCTGTCCCGCCTATCAAAGAAGTCCGTCACTAAAGGCAACTAGGTCTCCGCCAGGTCCATCGACAGAGTGCTGTCAATTCAACGTATAACAGTAAGTGCTTTGTAGATAAATTCAGCTCCCTACAGCTGAAGACACAGGTACGGAGTCTGCCAAAGGCTGGAGATGCACATCTGATCCGATGCTGAATCTCTTCATCGATGTCCGCGGTGGTGAGGCAGGTGAGCCGAGACACTGTGTGGGTAGCATTACAGAGGGTAGTACCGTTAAACTGGGTGGATGGAGGAGGTGTGGCTGAACCAGGGGCAAGTTGAGAGAGAATCTGAGTCTTACGTACATTCACCTCAAGGCCGAAGTGTGCATACGCGTTTGCGTAAGTGTTCAGTGTGAGTGACAAGGGTGAAGTCGTCTGCACACTGAAGTTCAGTAATGGAAGCTGCCGACACCTTTGTTCCTGCCTGGAGTCGTCTATGTTGAAAG
>NW_024734118.1:0-10734 GCF_018991925.1 Homarus americanus | reverse complement strand
TGTGTGTGTGTGTGTGTGTGTCTGTGTTTGTTTTATTTTTGTGGAATATTTTTGTTTACTTTTGTCAGTCATTTGTGTTATTCTCTCTCTCTCTCTCTCACTGTATCTCCACAAGAGGTTGCCAGTTATTGACATTTTCCCAAGAAATAGTTTTGTTGCCCTCAGACATCAGTTTATTGGAAAATATGTAAGTTGGGGAGGAGGGGGAGAGGGAGGGAGTGAAGGGAGGTGAGGGAGGGAGAGGGAGGGAGGGTGGGTGAGAGGGAGAGGGAGGGAGGGTGAGAGGGAGAGGGAGGGAGGGTGAGAGGGAGAGGTGTAAGGGGAAGGGAGAGGGCAGGGGAGGTAGGTGGAAATGGAGGAGAGAGAGGGTGAAAGGGAGAGAGAGAGAAAACTGCCCCCCTTGTTCGCCAGAGAGAGAGAGAGAGAGCCAGAACCAGCCTCCCTTATAGGTCTAAGCAATCCTAACCAAGTTAAGCATTAATGATGATAATTGCACTTGTCTGTAATGTTGTTAGGTCCAGACCGAATTATTCAAGGGACCATTTTTGTTTTGGTCTGAATTATTCCCATTAGAATTATATCGCCTTTGTTGACGTCATAGGCTTAGCTGAGAAGAAAATATTTATCCAATGAATGGTGATGGTTATGAAGGGTACTAGGCCTATGATGCTGAAATTGTTGTTGTTGTTGTTGTGTTAGTTATTGTTCTTGTTATTAGTATTTGTTATTTTTTTATTTTCCATCTTTTTATTCTTCATAACACACACACACACACACACACACACACACACACACACACACACACACACACACACACACACACACATTTTAACCAATAGATTAATATCATTACAGGTATTGAACTTCGTAATTAATCGTATAATTAATAAGAATCGTGAGTGAATATTATAATGAGGTAAACCAGGTAATTAATCAGGTAATTAGTAATACGTAATATAATTAGTGAGGTAATAATTAAATACGTATAAATGACATAATTGGCGTAATTAGTAATGTAATTATGACCTTATTACCGCGTATTTCAATTAGGTGATACCGTTTGTAATAAGATAATCAGGCCTACTTATTTTTTATCGGGTAATGGAGTTCTGAAATTGGTTCAAGTAAATGGGGCTATTTTATTTTAATTGGGTCTTTCAGATTTGCGTATTGTAATTGGTTGAATAAGGTGTTGGCAGGTGTGTACAGGTGTTGGCAGGTGTGTACAGGTGTGTACAGGTGTTGGCGGGTGTGTACAGGTGTTGGCGGGTGTGTGCAGGTGTTGGCGGGTGTGTGCAGGTGTTGGCAGGTGTTGGCGGGTGTGTGCAGGTGTGTACATGTGTTGGTAGGTGTGCACAGGTGTTGGCAGGTGTGTGCAGGTGTTGGCAGGTGTGTACAGATGTTGACAGGTGTGCTAGCATGAAGCGAAAACTGGCACGAGTGTTAACCGGGACTGATGTGAACTGGAATTAGTATATGAACCGGATCGAATATGTACCGGCATTATTGTGAACTGGGACTTGTGAACCGGCACTGATAAGGGCGAACCGGTACGATCACGAACCAGCACTATTATGAACCGGCGCCAGTAAGAACAGGCATTATTACGAACTGGATGAGACTTGCGAACCGGGACTGATCTGAACACGGGGAAACTCTCATGAACCGGATGAAAATTTGACCGAGTTATATGTCAAAAACTTTTCCGGATTGGATTTAGGCGCCGGAGGTAACTATGTTTCCGGCGGCGGGTAATTTCCCTCCCCCCCCGTCTTGCTTCACGCTGACGAAGAGGCGATGAAGGATTTGTGTTTTGTGAGGTGTCGTTGTAATGGTAACTGGCGGCGAGGGTTAATGGTCTTAACCTAACCTAAGGTAACCTAACCTAACCTAAGTTAACTTAATCTAGCTTAATCTAACCTTACCCAATCTAACTTAACTAATCCGACTTAATCTCATCTAATATAGTCTAACCTAACCAAGTCTATTATAACCTAACCTAACTTTCTCTTCTCTTATTGGCTAGCAGTGTTGACGTTTTTAGGTGGTGTGACGTCATCAATTCTCTGACCAATCATTTAATTACTTCATTGAATCAGGTGTGCTTGAGGACATTCTTGCTGTTTATCCCAAATTTGCTAGCCCACACTGATTAGTCTTCAATTAGAATATGACTCCAATGTATGTGATCCACTGACCCATATATGCTGCTGGTGAATGTGATGTATTTCCTTCTTTGTGTACGAACCTCTGTCCTGCGTGGCAGTGAACAGTGGCATTACCCACATGAATCTGACCTATATATAGTGTCAATGAATATGATGCATTCTTTGTGTACGAACCTCTGTCCTGTATGGCAGTGAAAAGTGACATTACCCACATGAATCTGACCGACGTATATGTATGTATGTGTGCGTGTGTGCATGTATATGTACGTGTACGTGTATATGTGTATGTATATACGTATATGTATGTATATGTGTGTGTGTGTGTGTTTACATATATGTATATGTACTGTCAATGAATATGATGCAACTCTTTGTGTACGAACCTCTGTCCTGCATGGCAGTGAACAGTGACATTATCCATATGAACCTGACCTATATACATTTATAGTTGTTAATGAATATGATGTATTTCTTTGTGTGTGAACCTCTGTCCTGCGTGACAGTGAGAAGTGATACCACCCTCAGTGTCAAGACCTGACTGAATTACTCGGAATAGGCAAACTGTACTACAAGCTCTGCCAATAAATTTGTTAAACTAAAACTAAATGTTCGTTCATGTTAAGAAAAATTATTATTATTATTTTTATTATTATTAAAACTCTAATACTTGAAGGAAGGAATTATTATTTTTTTTAATATTGGGAAAAAATAGATTTTTTCCTTACCACAAGTTAAATGTTAATATATATTTTTCCAATATTATTATTATTATTATTATTATTATTATTATTATTATTATTATTATTATTATTATTATTATTATTATTATTATTATTATTATTATTATTATTACTATTATTATTACCACCTTAAATTTACATCTTATTAAACGAAATATTTTCAAATAACTTTGCCATATATTTTTTAAGTTTTTTTTTCCTTCACATTATTCAGTAAAATATATTCTTACCATGTTCTCAGTATTTTGATAACTTCTAAACTTTTACTTCTATTCCTCTAAATTTATTTCAATTTTTTTTCCAATGTGAGTTTTTTTTTATAAATATTTTAATGAGTTTTTTTGTCGGTGGGGAGTGGAAAAAAGTTAGAGTGGGGGTGGTGGGGAAGGAGTGGGGTTGGTGCTTGGTGATGTGGTGGTGGTGGTGGTGGTGAGAGGTAAGGGAGAGGTGATGGTGGTGGAGAAGGAGGAGGGAAGAAGGGGGGGTTATAGGAGGAGGTAGGAAATGGGGGGTGGGAGGAGGGATGGGAAAGGATTAGTGGGGGGCAAGGTAAAAGAGGTGAGAGGGAGGGTGATGGGGAGAGGGGAGAGTAATTTATGGCGTCTTCAGTAGTTAGTTGGCCATATTTCTCACTGTTGAGGAGAGGTGTTGTCAGTGGGTGGGTGGGTGGGTGGGGGTGGGCGGTGGGTGGATATAGCCGGTGGAGAATGATGATGTATAAGTGGATATGTGGGTGGAAGTGGGTGAGTGTGGGGATGTGGGTGATAGAGTGCAGTGGTGGGTGAGTGTAGGTGGAGATGGATTGGATGACAGATAGATAGATAGATAGATACAATCCCTAATGTGGTGTAAGTCCCAATCATCCCTCCCTCACTTCTTCCCCTCACTTCCTTCCTCTCCCCTTCAACCCCCTCCCCTTCAACCCCTCCTTCAACCCCTCCTCCTGTAATTCCCCATCAGGAAGGATTTACATGGCGATTTATATGACAGATTTATATAAAGGATTACATTAATATTTATCTGATTTGTGTTCTTTGTGTTTAATGATTCTTGTGTTGGATTTATGGTGTTTCTTTATTATTTATTATTATTATTACATACTTTTTTGGGGGGGTTAAGCGATCATTATGTGTCGTTTGTCTGTCTGTTTCATTGTTTGTGTGTGTGTGTGTGTGTGTTTGTTTGTTTGTCTGTGGTTATAATGTCTGTGTCTGCCTGTCTGTCTGTCTGTCTGTCTCTCTTTTTATTATCCTGTCCTCTATTCTCCCTCACCCCCCCCTCACTCCTCCCCTCCCCCCCCCAACCCCTCCCTAGTGAACCTTGTTTATATCACAGACAAACACTTACTCATCCTTACAGTGTGGAAGATAAGGGGGAGGGGGAGAGGGGAGGGGGGAGAGAGGGGGTTAGGGAGATTTGATAAGGGAGAAGTACAGCCACTTCTCCAACTAGTCTTAACCCATGAAATATAGATAAGGGAGTAAGGGAGAGGGAGTGGGGGGGGGAGATGGATTAAGGGGGAAGGGAGATAGGGGGAAGGGGGAAGGAAGATACATTAAGGGAGATGGAGTGGGGGTAAGGGACACAGATTTAGGGAGAAGAGACTAAGGGAGATAGGGGGAAGGGGAGGGAAGGGGGGGGGATGAGGGTTAAGTCTGGCATGGGTTCTATAATGGAGCGTATAATGCTTCAGGGATATTAAGGGAGGAGGGGGGAGATGGAGAGACAAATTATAGTATGAATGATGGTTTATGTTGTGTTATTATGGCTGTTTTATTTGTCTTTCTTTCATTTTGTTCTTTTCTTTCTTTTTTCTTTATTTTTCTTTCATTTTTTGCCCTTTCTTTTTCTTTTTTGCCATTTCTTTCTTTTTCTATCTATCTGTCTTTCTTTCTTTATTTTCTTTCTTTCTTTCTTTCGTTCTCCTTCCCTTTATCTTCTCTTTCTTTTTTCCCTTCCTTTCCCTTCCTCTTTTTCCCTTTCTTTCCTTTCCTTCTATTCCGTTTCTTGCTCCCCTTCCCATCTCTTTATTGTCTCCCACACCCCTTCCCCCTTCCCGTCTTGCCACCTCTTCTTATCCCTTTCTTCCCTCCCTCTTCTACCTACCCTTCTCTCCCTCCCTCTTCTCCCTTCTTCTCTCCCTTCTATCTTCTCCCTTCTTCTCTCCCTCCCCTCGTCTCCTGTCTTCTCTCCCTCCCCTCCCTTCTTCTCTCCCTCCCATCTTCTCCCTTCTTATCTCCCCCCTCTTCTCCTTATCTCCCTCCCCCTCCCTTCCTCTCCCTCCCTCCCTTCTTCTCTCCTCACTTCTTCTCTCCCTCCCCTCCCTTCTCTCCTCCCTTCTTCTCTCCCTCACTTCTCTCCTCCCCTCCCTTCTCTTCCCTCCCCTCTTATCTCCCCTCCCCTCCTTCTTCTCTCCCTCCTTCTTCTCTCCCTCCCTCCCCTCTCCCTCCCTCCCTTCTTCTCTCCCTCCTTCTTCTCTCCTCCCCTCCCTTCTCTTCTCCCCTCTCCTTCTTGTCCTCCTCCCCTCCCTTCTCTACCTCCCCTCCTTCTTCCTACTCCTTCTTCTCTCTGCCTCCCTCCCTTCTCTCCTCTCCCCTCCTTCTTCTCCCCTCCCTTCTTCTCTCCCTCCCTCCCTTCTCTTCCTCCCCTCTTCTCCTTCTTATCTCCCTCCCCTCCCTTCTCTCCCTCCCCTCCCTTCTTCTCTCCTGCTTCTTCTCCTCCCCTCCCTTCTCTCCCTCCTCCTTCTTCTCTCCCTCCCTTCTTATCTCCCTCCCCTCCCCTTCTCTCTCCCCTCTTCTCCCTTCTTATCTCCCTCCCCCTTCTCTCCCCCTCCTTCTCTCCCCTACCCTCCCTTCTTCTCTCCCTCACTTCTTCTCTCCATCCCCTCTTCTCCCTTCTCACTGAAAGATGGATACCCTAATATGTTTTGTTCTCCTGGCATTCTCTTGTGGTCGTCTTCTTAGTCGTCCGTGGTCGTTATTCTTTACGCACGACCTTCCTAATCGTCTATATCATTGGTCAGGTCGTTCGTGGTCGTTATCTTACACGTACGACCTTCCTAATCGTCTGTATCTTTGTCAATATCATCCAGGTCGTTCGTGGTCGTTATCTTGTACGTACGACTTTCCTAATCGCCTATGACATCGTCCAGGTCGTTAGTGGTCGTTATCTTGTACGTACGACCTTCCTAATCGTCGACATCATCGTCAACATCGTCCAAGTCGTCCGTGGTCCTTACCTTGCACGTACGACCTTCCTAATCGTCTCTATCATCGTCCAGGTCGTCGTTTTATAAAGTACGACCCTCCCTCCTCGTCCTCACCATCTCTCTCCCTCTCCTCAAGACGACCCAAGTTTACTACCACAAGATTTCCTCAGTCATAATTGATTTAGTTTACCTGCCGTACCTGTTGATTAGTATACCTGTCGTAGTCTACCTGGTGTGGTGGTTGTACCTGGAGTAGAGAAGTTTACTTGTGAGGTTTACCTTAACGGTTAGTGGAGTTTACCTGGAAGGGAAGGGGAAGGAAGGAGAAGGAAGGGAATGGGAAGGAAGGGAAGGGGAGGGAAGGGGAAGGAAGGGAAGGGGGAATGTTTACCTTTGTGAGTGTAAATCTTCAAGGTGTGAGAGAGTGATTAATCCTCTCTCTCTCTCTCTCTCTCTCTCTCTCTCTCTCTCTCTTTCTCTCACACATCTCCACCCTCCCCTTCCCTCCATCCTCAACACCCCCCCTCCTCTCTCCTCCTTTCACCCCCCCTCTACCTTCCAAAACCCACCCCTCCTCGCCTCCCTCCATCCCTTGGGACCTCTCACTCCATCGTACTATAGACAGGGAGAAGGGAGAGGGAGAGACAGGGAGAAGGGAGAGGCAGAGGGAGAGGGTATCATAAGCGCGACACTCTTTACTATGACACATCACCCGTCACATCATTCCTAATACGTAACACACTCTTAACGCACTCACTGTAATAGCACACTTGTAACGCACTCACTGTAATTGTCGTTTGAGTCACTCCCAGTTGAGACCCTTGTTATTTATGGACTTAAGTATATATGTGTGTGTATGTGTATTGGCTGTATATATCATACCAGTGTATTTATTTATTTAGTAATGCATCTGTTTTCAAGTGAGTGTTATGTATGTAATAATAATAATAATAATAATAATAATAATAATTAACGGTTTATTGAAACAGCTTGGCAGCCAGAAGGCTGAAAATATTCAGTTACATATTTGGGGAATGGGTTTCGAATTACAAATAATATACAAGTAACATAAGTGACACAAATAAGACATATAATAACTAGATGGGGAAAAGCTCAAACTACAGTTCATTTCAACATAGTGACAGTGCAAGGAGTAGTGTTTACTGGGAGTGAATACACTGGTTTATTACAAGTTATTGATAATTTTTACAATGGTTGGGACTGGGCTGTTCTTATAGCGATCAGTTCGTGCACTTATGGGCTGGATGCGGTTGTGGTGTCGAACAGCAATTCTCGGCTAGGGATCTCAGGTGGTAGTAAGAGCCGGTGTCGAGGATGGTGTAGTAGCTTCTACCAAATTTGCAGATGAGGTCGTGGTGATGGTCAGTGAGAGTCGAAAGGGTCAGTGTGTTGAGCGCTTCTTGATATGTGGAGTAGGAAGGGGAGAGAATAATCTTGCATGCCCCCTCTTGCACTTTTTCAGGTGTTTACGTTGTGTGGCATTTAGGAGGAAGACCAGGTGGGGAGTGTATAGAGTTTGAAGTATGAATGTTGTGTAAACACTGAGGAGCTCGGGTGCAGGAACTCCAAGGGACTTGAGTCGGCGGAGGAGGTGGAGACGGAAACTGGAGGATTTGACAACTTCACTGACGTGTGGTTTCCAATTTAGTTTGTTGTCTATGGTGACGCCGAGGAGCTTCGTGGAATCTACAACCTGGAGTGTGTTCGGACCCAGAGTAATGGAAGGAGGTGGGACAATGTCGGAGGAGGGGTTGATGTGCATAACCATGGTCTTGGTATGGTTGATGGTGACATGGTTGTTGGTGGCCCAGTTTTGGAGACTGTTCAATAAATCCTGAAGGGCGGTATAGTTGGGAGCAGAATTGTTGACGCTGATCCCAATGGTGGAGTCGTCGACATATTTCCAGCGAGCAGGGTTTCTCTTAGGGCATCATTGATGAGCATAAGGAAGCAGAGTGGTCCCATCTTGGTGCCTTGGGGGACGCCACAGGTATGTATGTATGTGTTTGTGCATGTATGACTGTAGGTATGTATGTATTTATGTATGTATTTATTTATGTATGTATGTATGTATGTATGTATGTAGGTATGTATGTATTTATGTATGTATTTATGTATGTATGTATGTATGTATGTATGTATGTATGTATGTATGTATGTATGTATGTATGTATGTATGTATGTATGTATGTATGTATGTATGTATGTATGTGTGTATGTGTGTAAGTGTTTGTGTATGTATGAATGTAGGTATGTATGTATTTATGTATGTATTTATGTTTGTATGTATGTATGTATGTATGTATGTATGTATGTATGTATGTATGTATGTACGGGACAGGTAATTCATACACTATACAGGTAACCACCCACTAAGATGGCAAAGTGGATACAGCACTCGTGTCCAGTCCTCAAAGGTCCTTGGTTTGATCTCAGGTGGAACTGACAGTCCACCTGACCTGACCTGACCTGACCTGATCTGGTGGTGGTGGTGGCTGTGGTGGTGGTGATAATTATGGTGGTAGTGGTGGCGATGATGGTGATGGTGGCGATAGTGATGGTGGTAGTGGTGGTGGTGGTGATGGTGGAGATGATGGTGGGGATGGTGATGGTGGTAGTGGTGGAGATGATGGTTATGATAGTTATGGTGGTAGTGGTGGAGATGATGGTAGTGGTGGTGGTAGTGGTGGTGATGATGGTGGTGGTAGTGGTGGTGATGATGGTGGTGGTAGTGGTGGTGATGAGAGACGATTATTGTTGGAGCAGTAAGCCAATCACACCTGGGCCGGATGGTGTGAGATTACAGGAGATAAACATGTTCTTGTGGGGAGAGGAGTGGGGAGGAAGGGAAGTGGGTGGGGGAGATGGGGAGAGAGGTTGGAGGAAAGAGGGAGAGGAAGGATGTGGAAAATGGACGGAAGGGGAGAAGATGAGAGGGAGTTGTAGAGAGAGAGAGATAAAGAAAGAGAAAAAGTCCTTGAAAGAAAGAGATAGAGAGAAAGTGAGAGAGAGAGAGAGAGAAGAGAGAAGAGAGAAGAGAGAGAGAGAGAGAGAGAGAGAGAGAGAGAGAGAGAGAGAGAGAGAGCATTAGCCTCCTCTGTAAACATCACCTTTGAAGGCCGACTCACTTGGCCCTCTTAGGAAAACGTTAACTTGTTTTAATAGTTGTAGGAACTGGAGATGGCTTACTGTTCTCTCTCTCTCTCTCTCTCTTCTCTCTCTCTCCTCTCTCTATCCGTCCGTTCCCCTCTTTACCTCACTCTCTTCTCTCCCCTTCCCTCCTCCCTCTCTTTCCTCCATTTCCCCTTTCCTCTTTCTTTCTCTCCACCCCTGTTCTCCCTTCTTCTTTCACTGCTTTTCCTCCCCTTTCTCTCTCTGCTTCCTATTCCTCCTCCTAACCCCTTCTCTCTTCCTTCTTTTACCTCCTTCTCCTATTACTTCCCATCTCTCACCCTCCTGCCTCCTCCTGCTCCCCTTCCTCCTCCTCTCCCCCCTCCCCCCTCCGGTTCAAACTCCGGGGGTGAGCTCTCAAACTGATATGGAGAAAGAGAAAGTGGGGTAATGGATATCACACAACTCACACCACGGCACAGTCTTTTTTTCTTGGGGGCGGCATCTCTGGGGGTGGGGTGGTTTTGGGGTGGGGTGTCATCTCTGGGCTGTGGGGGCATATTTGAAAAGGTAGTCGTCTCTGGGGGGCATCTCTGGGTGGGGGAAGCCGTCTCTGGGGGCATTCCTGGGTTGGGGTGGCTGCCCTGGGGGTGGGGGGTGTCGCTTCTGGGGGTGGGGTGTCATCTCTGGGGCTGGGGTTATTTGAGGGTGTGGGGTCGTCTCTGGGGGGCATCTCTGGGGGTGGGGGTGTCGTCTCTGGGGGCATCTCTGGGGGTGGGGGGTGTCGTCTCTGGGGGGCATCTCTGGGGGTGGGGGTGTCATCTCTGGGGGCACAGGTACAGGTGTAGATACGGATACAATTGCAGGTACGAATACAAATGGTGGTACAGGTATTATTGTGTATTGAAAAGTGGCTGAATGATACCGTAGACTTATTTGATGGAGGGCCACTACCCTTCACCCCAGAGAGGAACCTACACCCCCAGAAACAGGCCTCATACCCCCATAAACTGTCCCCATTCCCCCAGAAACGTACCCTACACACACACACACACATCTCCCCCATAAACGAAACTACACCTTCTTTGGGTATAAACTTGTGTATATATTCTCCCTTCTTACGTCACCTGTGTTTACTCCCCACACCCCACACACCCACACACCCCACAACTCAGCTCAGTTGTGATGGGTGATCCCTTGTATTGAAAAGACATAGGGAGGGTAATACTCTTTGTGTTTATGGCGACACCTGGCAACTGTGTGGTGTTGGTGAGTGAGGGAGAGAGGGAGGGAATGAGGGAGGGAATGTTGGTGGGAGGTGGTGATGGTGGGGGAGGAAAGGTGGGGGAGTGGGGGAGAAGAAAGAGGAGGTAGAAGACATTGAAAGAATGAGATGGGTTGGTAAAAGTATTAATAAAGAGAGAGAGAGAGAGAGAGAGAGAGAGAGAGAGAGAGAGAGAGAGAGAGAGAGAGAGAGAGAGAGAGA
>NW_024734117.1:0-35152 GCF_018991925.1 Homarus americanus | reverse complement strand
AAGGTTCCTACTTATCATTACTCCTAAATCTCTCTCGCAGTCGGATTTCTCTATGGCATCGTTGTTCATCTGGTATATGGTTTCCCTGTTTACACTTCCTATACTGAGTACTTTACATTTGTCGATGTTGAATTTCATCTGCCATTTTTTAGACCATTCGAAAAATTTGTTTAGATCCTCCTGTAATTTTGCCGAGTCCTCATCAGATTTGATAACACGTCCTATTTTAGTATCATCAGCAAATTTACTTATGTTGCTGTCTATGCCGATATCTATGTCGTTTACGTATATAATAAACAATAATGGTCCAAGTACTGAGCCTTGGGGAACTCCACTTGTGACGTTGCTCCAATGGGACTTAGTGCCGTTAATGCTCACTCGCTGTTTCCTGTCCTGTAACCACGCCCTAATCCATTTAAGGATGTCACCCTTGATGCCATGAGCTTCTACCTTTCTAATTAGTCTTTCGTGGGGGACTCTGTCGAAGGCTTTGCTAAAGTCGAGATATACCACATCATAATTGTGCCCCTCGTCCACTGATTCGAAAACTGATGAAAAGAATGTTAATAGATTAGTTAGGCAAGAACGTCCGCTTGTGAAGCCATGCTGGGAATCATTGATCAATCTGTGCTTCTCCAGGTGATTTCGAATAGAGTTTGAAATGATTGCTTCCAGTAATTTGCCTACTATTGATGTTAGACTGATTGGGCGGTAGTTAGAAGATAGTGATCTATCCCCCTTCTTGAAAATCGGTATTACATTCGCTATCCTCCAGGATTCTGGTACTACACCTGTTTTTAAGGACATGTTAAACAACTTTGCTAAGGGTATACTAAGCTCTTCCTTACATTCCTTTAATACTCTGGCAAATATCTCATCGGGACCAGGTGACTTATTAGGCTTTAGTTTGTCTATTTGCTTACTAACATCGTTACTAGTCACTACTATCTCGCTTAATTTGTTTTCTTCTCTATCTCTGAATAGAGTCGGTGCCTCGGGTATCATGTTTAAATTTCGTAGAAACTGTTGAGTAACATTTATTCAAATTATTACTCATTTCTCCACGTTATCAGTGAGCTCGGGCTGGAGTCTGGACCAGATATCCAATCTTTTCGTGGTTTAGTTTGATACATTTGCAGAATCCTTTTGGGGTTTGTCTGCCTCCTTGCAGCATCCTTAATACCTCATTATTCCTCTTTTGCTTTCTCTTATCTCGGTTTGAACCCTACTCATTTAATGTCTTTAATAGTCCCGGAGGTGAATTTCGCCACGATTTATCCTTCTACCTATAGCCTTCCTTTGGCCAATGATGTTCTTTAAATAATTATTTATCCATTTAGGGTCGTTGTTGTCTGATCTGAGTTTTTTGTATGGTATGTTCTGCCTTTGTGCATTAAGTAACTCGCTATTTAAATTGTCGTGGAACTCGGCAATCTCAGATCTCGTTATCAGGTCGGAGTCATCTGTCAGGTTCACGGCCAAGCGCGACACCCCCTCTCTCAGCTGCCTCTTTAAACTGTCAAAGTTTGCCCTTCTGAAATCTGGTACTTTAGTGGAATTTTCCTTACGTCTGCCCTGAAAATCTAACTGGAATCGAATTTCTTTGTGATTGCTTTTTGCAAGTTCGTTCCCTACCTCGACATTGCTAATGAGGTTTTCTCTGTTTGACAAAACTAAATCCAATATATTATTACCCCGTGTGGGTTCGGTTATATGTTGACTTAGGAAACAGTCCTGGATCGTCTCGAGAAAATCCTCTGATTCTGAGTTACCCGTAAGGTCGGTCCAATCTATTTGGCCAAAGTTAAAGTCGCCTACTACACAGACTTTGTTGTGTATGGAAGCCCTGCGCATTTCATCCCAGATAAGTCGCTCATTGATGCTATCAAGATTGGGGGGTCTATATATTACTCCTGTGATTAATTTTTCCCGACCGTCGCTTAATTCTATCCAAATTGTTTCTGTATTCCTCTCAGTTTTTATTTCCTTATTTATTACACACTTCAGATTATCCCTAACATAGATTGCTACTCCTTCTCCTTCTTTTCCTGGTCTGCTCTATCGGTATAAACAGTTTGTAACCCACTTGGTATTCGACTGCAATTCACGCAGTTCAGGGTTTAATCATGTCATGAATGCAATTATATCGATTTCTGCACATACCAAGGCTCCACATCGCCCATTTTGTTTCTCTACTTACTAGTTCGTAGGGCATGCTGCTACTTGCTAGTCGGTTCTGGAGTCCTTCCTCATCAAGGCTTAGTTTTTAAACTCCTGTCTAATTTAGTTTTGTCATCATTCCTGGGCTCATCTATTTCTGTAATCTTCATTTTGCTTACCCGGCCTCACTGCAGCTCCCTCCACCCTTGCGGCCCCTTATGTCTTGCCAGCTTTATGACTGATATCTTTTGAACTGCCCCCAGAGCCCCAGCCAGGGTTGCTACTCCATCCCTAGACAGGTGCACCCCATCCCTAGCATAAAGGTCCCTTCTGCCATAGAAGTTGTCCCAGTTGTCAATGAATGGGACTGATATTGACTTGCAATATCTGTCAAGATGGTCGTTAACACCAACTGCCCTTGACAACCATTCACTGCCAACTCTCCTTCTAGGCAGGACACGGCATATGATAGGGATCCCTCCCTTAGTCCTAATATGATCTATGGCTGCCTTGAACTTATCAAGAAGTTCCTCGCTCCTACACCGGCCAATATCATTGCCTCCTGCACTGAGGCAGATAATGGGTTTGTTCCCATTACCAGACAAGATATTGTCCATCCTGTCAATTATATCCCCCACCCCAGCCCCTGGCAAACACACCCTCATCCTATTTTTGTTTTTACCACAAAAGGCCCTGTCCATGTACCTTACCTGTGAGTCACCAACAATTAAAGTTTTTATACCTTCCTTGTCATCCCTCCCCCTGACTGTACTAACGTCCAATTCGTCTATCAAGGGACTGAACGGGTTGGTACACTTAGCTGTTGTTGTCGTTGTTGTCGTATTCTTCGTGTGCTTCTTCACCACCAGCTTGGTCCTCCCACTACTCACGACTTTCCACTCGTTTGATTTTTCGTCAGACACTGGCTTTACTCGTCCAGCCTCTCCTTTTAACTTCGCCAGCTCTTTCCTTAATTTCAGGTTCTCCAACGTGGCCCTCTCAATTTCTAACTTGGCCCTCGCCAATTCTTCAGTGGACCACTCCAGTTTGGTCAACAAACTCTCATACCCAAGACCGCACATATCACTGGCCATATCTGATAATTATCCCTCTGGAGCTAACCTCTAAATGTTAATGAATATGGATAAAATTTTACAGACCTTATCTATGAACCAAATGGACAATTTTAAGGCTTGTGGAGGCAATATATTACTACTTATATTTTTACCATATAGTTTTGGACCACCCTAATATATATGTATGCAAGTAAATCACTGTAGGTGCGCGTGATCTAGGTATATGCCAAATATGGCATCAGAGTATATCACCGTTTGCCATCATATTCTCTAAATAACCTCAAAGTATACCCCCGAATGTTTAATATCATACACTATAAATGACACTGTAGTATGTTAGTATATAATCAGGGTATAACATAAATAATATCAGCATTGTTTAAAATATCATATATATTAAGCGTGAGGAATGGATGTATATGATTCAATATATCACAGTTACATAAAGCGGTATGTCAGCTCATCAGCATATCACTAGAATGACATCAGAGTATAGGACACTATACTCCAATAAATACTGTCAGGTATCTAAGTATATCAGGGTAATCACTGAGAAGTGTCAGAACATATCAGCATATTCCTTGACTGGTAACAAAGCATATCAACATACTCAAAGTATAATCAATGTCTCCGGAATAAACAAGCCAGTGACAGCAGCATATATTTCTGAAAATCAGCTGTGAAATATGTTCAGAACAGCCCAAAGTATACTATAATACTAAGCAACATTTGAAATATACCAGTATACTTCTTAACAGTCAGGGAAAAAATCATTATACAGATTAGTGTCCTCGAAGCAGATCAACTTGTCTCCTGCTTTCTGGGGACCCATTAGTGGCATATCAGTATATCCAAAGAGACACATCGGAGTATATTACCATATATCCCAAGTGCCATGAAGGGATATCAACATACCTGAGTATATTAACTAGCTCTCATAGTCTTCCACTCTCTCTTAGATCCATCAGAATATGTCAGCATATCACCCTATCTTCTGAAGGTCCAGTTTACCTTGTTCCGAAAGTATGTCGAAGCATACTAACAGATCCCCTGAATGCCTTGAGAACATATCAGTATACTTCTAGGTTAATTCATATCATATCAGTATATCCCCTGAATCTAAGGTATAGCTAACCTCATTTCAAATTATTGTTAGAGTATGTTAACATATTCCCTTAGAAGCATACCAGCATATCTCTTATGTCATTACAGTCAACCAGTATACGCTCAGAGATAGATGCAAGCATATCAGGGTATATTAGCATACCCTGTAAGAGAGATATGAGCCTAGCTACATAACCAAGTATATCAGCATACCCCATATGCTCTTATAGTACATCAGCACACCCTCTGAGAGACAGAACCATACCAACCTTACAGAACATATTAGTATATCCTTTAGAGTGATATGAACATAATGGCATATCAGATGACAAGAGTATATCAGCATAGTCTTTGAGGAGCATATCAGACCAACCTAGCATAAGCTCTTTAAGATAGATGGGAGCATATCTTAAATAGATTGGAACATACCGGAGCATATTAGCATATTAGCATATTAGCAAGGTGAGGAGGAGGAGGAGGAGGCAGGTGTCCACCGACCAGGTATGCCGATAGTCTGGTGATAATGTGGGTAAAACTGGTGTGTGTGTGTGTGTGTGAGTGTGTGTGTGTGTGTGTGTGTGTGTGTGTGTGTGTGTGTGTGTGTTCGTTCTCATGTTTATTTCTTGTAAGGTATGTGTCACCTAGCCGGCCATTTTGTTTACATTTTCGGTCGCTCTAAAATACCATTAAAACAATATTGAGTATAAACGTTTGGCTCAACTGATGATCTCAAACATGTCCCAACTTTTTTTTGCCTCAACTCCACATTCTGTAACTCATTTAGGTAGATGTCCCTCACTACACATACACTGGACTATGTGTAATGTTGCAGCTAATGTGTTATCAAGATATTGCACATTATAAGTTCATGTGTGGTCATTATTATATCAAACGGAGGAATTTTAAAGAGCTATTACACCACCTGTATAATTAGTTGTCGCCAGGTGAAGGAATGTTTAGGTAGATTATATTTTATTTACTGTAATTAAAGTTTCAATACCTAAGACGTTCCACTATAAGAGTCTTTCAACCTCAGGTAAGGTCTAAAGACTTTCTACTCTAGGTCTTACACCCTGGAGTAGCTGTATCGTCCACATAGGTAATTACTCCACAAGGAACTACAAGTTACACCTTGATGTAATACTTCATTTATTGCCAAACTTTATAGGGAAATATTTTTTTCACAAAGAATTTCAAGTTACAATTTCACATAACAAGTCACATTACAAACGTTCCTTCGGCTTACAGTTAAACTTTGCAATGTCAAGATATTTTTTTCACTGCAGAGGAAAGTATGCGTCATCATCACCACACACACACACACAAAGACAAAACTCCTGTATCCAGATTCTCAAAAGTTTATAAATTAAATTCTTCCTTAAAATTAAACAGACAATACATCTATTTATCATAGAGTATGTGAACAATATCAACGCCATATTGGTTACCATCTTTGAGTTATATAATTAGTTAGCTTCATAGTGTTAATTATTTAGTTAAAAAGGAAAAATAATCTACTAGTGTGTGTTGTGACCAAAATATATCAACATTGTATTTACTTTCTCCTCCAGGGGGCACTAAGTCTAGAAAATGACACAATTGACATCTACATAAAGTGACTGATCAAGGGTAGATATTGGCTACCTTTTGTGTTACTTTGAGGTCGTAAGAACACACAGAGCTGCTCTTAAGGATGTTTACCACAATACACCTCAACCAGTTTCTCATTCACTAAGGTCAAACAATAAATCTGGTTCACAAGATACACTATTAAATACAATCAACACATGCTGTATTGAGGCGAATAGTCTTATGTTAAGATGTGTTCTAAGCCAATGCATAAAACAAAAGGTATTCAATATCTGCCTTGGGTTGACGATGATCTGTAGACGTTAGCAAGTCCTCCTCCTCCTGCCTTGAGTAAGGTAAGGAAAGCGCCTCACCTGACCAAATTGTTAATTAAGATAGATTACCTGAAGATTAACCTCCCAGCTTATTTCAACTAATGATTAACCTAACGCCATTTGGGAAAGTTGCTAGGCGGAAATAGTTAGGGGTAGGGTAGGGTAGGGTAGGGTAGGGTAGGGTAGGTCAGGTCAGGTCAGGTCAGGCATTGCCAGTGTAGTTAATCTTGAGGTTAAATAAACTAGAGGCTAATCTTCACATGAGCCAGTAAGACACTTTGACGGAGGCGGTTACGTACAACAGGAAAGCTCTGATAACATATAATGTACAGTATATACCGTTTAAGTTGCGTCAGCAGCTCTATACACCACTTATTGACTTACTCATTCACTGCCGTAGAAATATTTACTTCTCTAACAGTTTTCTATATGGTTCCCAGTCATTATAATACGACCTTGTAAAATCAAATGATCTAAATTAAACTAAACTTATCCAAATTAAACTTATTAGCTAACAAATCCTTCTAAAACACGATATATGCAAATCAAAAGTTCTAAATTCAACTTAACTTATCGCAATATAACTATTATAACTAAACCATTTTAATTAAACCTAACCTAAACACCTCAAGTGCCACAAACAGAAGGAAAAAACACCTTTAATATTATCGTGTAGGAGGCCCCTGTAACCCACTAACTCCAGGTAATGCATCTATATCAATCTACCTGCGTTAGAAGCCCTATACGTGGCTATGATCGTTACCCACTGCTGGAGAACATTTGTACTTCTATAATTACCCCTGGAGAAACAATGCAACTAATTCTGCATGATTGAGTTGATGGATATTATTTTTATTTGGTCCATACCAAAACATCGCTCAACAGAGTCCCTAAATACATTTTGTTTCAACTTTCGGGGATTCTAAAATAAGCTATAAATAAATAAATAAATAAATAAATAAAACAAGCATTTTTGTTTTTCTAACCCATGAGCTGTGAGTCTTCATTATATACTTCAACATTACTGTAAACTAAGGCTAGAGAGGGTGTGTACAGTACTAGTGGAGCCAAGACGAGAAGGTATTTCAAATCCATAAAGGGTTTTACAAGTGGAGAGTCTTACAAGTGGAGGGTCTTACAGGTGGAGAGTCTTACAAGTGGAGGGTCTTACAGGTGGAGGATTTTAATAAGGATAAATACAGCAAGTCTTACAGTTGAATCAGCCAAGTCGAGGAAAACTCTTAAGAGTCACGTAACTTCTACCTGGTGTTACCTGTAATCAAGCTAAGGTATATGTAAGAAGAATATTATCTTGTTACTATCCATTCCTCTTCCACTACATTCAGAGGTAAATATAGGTACAGATACTCATGATAAAGAAGGAATAAAGAGAAAGACGCAAGATACCTATAAAATGCGACAGAATATACCCACACATGCGTAATCCTAACCCATCCCAACCAAACCCAACCCTATCCTACCCCCAGCTTCACCACAGTACACAAAGTCATTCTTGGTATCAGAATGACGCCTAAACACCCTGTATCGCCTAAGACACATTTGAATCGGATGGTTCGTTGACGGTTTTATTTCTTCGGTATAAACCAGAGAAGCAATTAGTTCGTGGGAACAGTGAGTCAAAATACTTCACATCAGCTTTGTTTACGACCTCCAGCTGATATTTACTTCTGTTGTCTATATCAATCACATTTTATAATGAAAACAAAAATATAGTTAGTTACTTAAAAATGAAAAAAACATCATACTTAGATACTTAAGAGTGAGGAAAAAAGATACTTAAGATACTTAAAAATAAAAACACTCTTTGATACTTAAATTAGGACAAAATAAACGGACATAAAGATTTAACTATGAGCGGTGGATATTACGACATGTACCGGCTATCAATACAGAGGCGCTATTTAGCCGTGAAGTTCTCTCAGAAACTCAACAAGACAATATGTGGTCAAGTAAAAATTTCAGGTTAATTTTTAACACCATCCGTCATTTTAAACCTTGGCACCTGTAGATTAAGAAAATATATGGTGATATTTTTCTGATGGGATAAAGGTCGTATTTGTCCAGAGAAGTAAGAGAGGAAAAAAATCACTTGAGAGGCATGACGCACAGAGTGTCTAAGGTGATAAAAGATCATATACTACCATTTGGGTTTTCAAATTAAGTTCATTACATAAAATATCAAACTCATAAAGATTACAAAAGAACAGAACATCATGAGCTCTCTACAGCTATTGTCAGCCGTCAATATGCTGATGTACAGAAGCTACACAATGCTATTGGTGACTGTAATCCCAGGAAAATGATGCTCTTTTAAACTTGGTAACTGGAGCTGTAATGCCAGAAAATGCCAAATATGACAATCTATGTGCATATGAAGTTGGAGGACAAAATTATGAAAATTTTGTCAAGAAACGTATTGTTGGTCCATTGAGCATCTGGGAAAAGATGTCCAAGGTTAATCTTCTGTCGTGGAAAGCAGCAAATAAGACTTCAACCATCAAATTGCTATCACAAGTTATAGAACTTAAGCAGGACATACAGTATATGCATCACAGAAGGGCAGCACTGTACACATCAAGTCACCAGACACTGATGTGTTTGGCATATTAAAGCAGCCTCAACTTGGAGAAAATACAAGTATGAAAACAGGAACTGGTGAGCGACGACACATTGGGCAGAGAGCCTTACAGGTTTGCATACCTTCACAGGATCTGACTGCATTGGAAAATTTGTTGGCAAAGGAAAGAAAGCATGTTGGAGCACTTGATGAAATCTAACACAAAAGTCCTAGATGCATTCAAGATGCTGAGTAGACCAAATGCCCTCCAGCAGACATGTTTATTGGTCTAAAGGAATTTGTATTTAAGCTCTACTGTCCACGAATGACTTTCACTAAACTGTCATAACTTAGATGGCATCTCTTCAAGAAAACGCAGGCAGAAGCTGGAGAACTACCAGCGACTGCAGCAACTCTAAAGTATCATATATTGAGAGGAAGGTATCAAGCTCTTCTGTGGTCTTGTGATGCAGACAGTGAAATGCTTTCAAAATTAGAGCATGGCTGGAAGATTGACAATGACTGTTTTACATTAGTAAATGAATTAAATCCACCAGCCCGCAGAAGCAATCAGCAGAACTGTAGCAAGGGATGTGGCGCTTAGGAAATGTGGATCATTGTCATAAACGTATATACAGAAAGAATCAGAAAGAATAGCATGACATGTACCGAGATGTGTAACTGTCAAGTAGATGATGAGAAATGCCTAAACAAGTAGAAGGGAATCTGTTGTACACAGTAGACTTGATGGATTTAGGATTGAAATAATGTCGTAAATAATAACTTGTGACTTGTTTACACATGATGTATAACACTACAAACTTTTAATAAATATAAAACGGTGGTTCTAAGCTTTTCAGATAATGGTAATATGTATATGTTTAATTTCCAGAATTTGTCTTTAGCAAATAATTTTACTTACTGCAATCTCTTCTTTGCCAGAGACAGGATGGCATATATGAGCAGCCATGTTTGTAACACACTTATGATATTATAACAGCATTCATGATATATTATGTTAAATTGTAATCATATAATACTATATGTTCATAGGTTATTAGTCATGTTTTAAGTTAATTAGGACTTAATGGTAATACATCTGTGGTTCATTACGCCGCTCTTTAATAAAACTTCTTTAAAGGCATAAAACTTATAATAAACCGTTCAGAAAAAATGACACCACAGTTCCTTAACATAGTTTATAAGGATTATTACGATGTAGGGTGTCAAAAATTAACATGAAATTTTTACGGGATTACTTAAGCTCCTACACTAAAACCTGCCGACCTAACCTAACCTTTTTTACCCACCTCCACCTACTTACCTAACCTGACATAATCTAACCAAACCTGACATAATCTAACCTAACCTGACATTATCTAACCTAACCTGATATAATCTAACCTAACCTGACATAATCTAACCTAACCTGATGTAATCTAACCTAACCTGACGTAATCTAACCTAACCTGACATAATCTTACCTAACCTGACATAATCTAACCTAACCTGACATAATCTAACCTAACCTGACATAATCTAACCCAACCTGACATAATATAACCTAACCTGACATAATCTAACCTAACCTGACGTAATCTATGTCCCAACTCATGGACGAATCTGGACCTAAATCTATATTACAATCTTAACCTAACCTGCGACAGCAACGGAATCCTAACCTCCCCGTCTGACATAAGCTAACCTAATCAAACCTAACTTTCCCACCTACCTAACATAACCTATCTACTTATTACCTACCTAACCTAACTTAACCCAACCTGACATAATCTAACCTAACCTATTGAAACTTAACTTAACCACCTACCTCATCTAACACCACTTTGTAATCTCTCTGTGCTACAGCTGACAGGATGAGCATGGGGGGCACAATAAACTAGCCTCTAAGTGGCAAAATTAACAAAACTAACCTAACCTAACCCAACCTGACTTAACCTAACCTGATCTGATCTATCCAACTTAAAAAACTTAGAATATATAATAAAGCCGTTAGGTTAATTTAAGCTAAATATGGTTGATTCATATTTTGTTTTGACAGAAATTCCCGGCAAAATAACGTATCTATATTGAGAACCACCGCCATGTTGGTTCCACGTTAACAAGACACGGATACACTACAGAATAACCCGCGTTCGTTTAACCTCAATTACTACAGTTTACTTTATAATCTTATTTCACAATCTTCACTACATCTCGCTTCACAATCTTCACTGCATCTCACTTCACAATCTTCAGCCAGGTGAGGTTTATGGATCGGGCTTTTTGTGCGAGAGATAGGAAACGTAGGACTAGGGTATGCTTTCCTGGGGCTGGGATAGGGCATGTAGCCGAGAGGTTAGACAGAGTTTTGTCAGGGGAGGGTACCAATCCAGTAGTGTGTCTTAGTGTGGGGGGAAACGACATAGGTAAGGTTAGGAGTGAGGAACTTTTCAAGAGGTATAGGGAGGCGCTGGGGAAGATTAGAGATAGGGGAGGGGTCCCGATAGTATGTGGTGTCTTGCATAGAAGAGGGGTTGGTCGTGAATGGCTGTCCAGGGCAATTGCTATTAATTGCCGACTGGAAAAACATTGTGCAAACAATGGTTGGGCATTCATTGATGACGGGCAACGATTTTATGGCAACGACTACCTGTACTGTCGCGACGGAGTACACTTGTCTCGTGAGGGGGTAAAGACGTTGTCTGCATCCCTGGAGCGTGAAATTGTCACTCCGAAGGGGGGGTTTCGCCAGTAGAGAGGGGCCGGGGAAAATGGGAGTCAAAAAACAAGCAGGTCCTGGGAAGTAGTGAAACAGAAGTAGATAATGCTGAAAATATAGTTAGTCATAATAACAAACATCAAAGTAATAAATGTAGATAGAAACGGAAAAGAAAATATATTGGAGTGCTTATTATACTAATAGTAGAAGCCTGTGTAACAAATGACCAGCTCAGGGCCATTGTTAGTAAAGAGAACATAGATATAATTTCGCAAGAATGTGAAACATGGATAAATTCAAACAGCAAGCATTTTTTAGCAGAATTTCATATTCCAGGATATAACCTATTTAAATTTGACAGAGTAGGAAGGAGAGGTGGCGGTGTAGCAGTGTATATCAGGGTGTCATTAAAAGGTTGCAATAAATCAAACATTAAAACAAATAGCGACAATGAAAGTATTTGGGTAGAGATTGGTGAGGGCAGTGAATCCGTAGTCATTGGTGTTATATATAGACTACCTAATTTGAGTAGGAACGATGGTAAATTGCTATGGGAGGAAATAAAGAAGGCATCTGATAGAAACAATGTATGTATTCTAGGCGATTTCAACTTTTCAGGCATAGATTGGAAAAATCAATTTAGCGATAATGAATCTGAAGATTTTATAGAAGTAGTACAGGATAGTTTTATATATAAATTTATAAACTTGCCCACTAGAGGAAATAATATCCTCGATTTAGTTCTCAGTAATAATGAAAATCTAGTAAAAGATGTTGGGATTGGAGACGAACTAGGAAACAGTGATCATAAAGTCATATATTTTAACATAATATGGGATGGCAGGAAGAAGGAAAATTCGGCCTTGATCCCGGATTTTAGGAATGCTAATTACGGTAGCATAAGGAGAGACCTAAGGGATGACCCTATGGTCAAAAGATTAATCCCCCCCACACCTCCGGAAACTGTCAACTTAGGACGGGATAACCCCGAATTTAATTTAGCAGCTACTTATGAACAATTTATTGCGACAATCAATAATGCCCAAAATAAACACATCCCTAAAAGAAAATTCAGATCGATACGGAACCAACCAAAATGGATGAATAATAGACTCTTAGATCTTCTAGGAAAAAGAAAGGAGTATATAGAAAAGTTAAGAAAGGCGAAAATCACTTACTTGGTTACTATCAGAACCTAACAAGACAGGTATAAACAGAAATTAGGAAAGCAAAGAGAAATTATGAAATCAAGGTAGCAAACGAATCGAAATATACCCCCAAAGCTTTTTATCAACTGTATAAATCAAAGGTTAGAGATACAATAGGTCCCCTTAAACTACGACAGGAGAAATGACTGATGATGAGTTAGAAATGTGTAGTACGTTAAATAGTCATTTTCGCTCCGTATTCACAAATGAAAACCTAGCACAGTTTCCAGAAGTTCATAAGGTATATAACGACAGTATAGAAAATATGTTGATGAATATCAATATTAGGTAACGATGTGCTTAAAGTAATTAACAAAATGAAGTTCTAGTATAAAATCGCCTGGTCCAGACGAGAGGTATATGCTAGAATATTAAAAAGAATGTAGAGATGAGTTGAGTAACTGTTTTATTTTGAATAAAAGTTCAAGAGAATCGGCCTAAAAGCCAGAAGCTTGAAACTTGCAAATGTAGTTCCGATTTTCAAAAAGGGTGATAAATCAATAGCATCAAATTACCGTCCCATTAGTCTCACGTCAATCATAGGCAAGTTGCTAGAGTCAATTATTGCTAAAAAAATCAGAAGCCACCTTGAAACATTCAACTTAATTCATTCTTCTCAGCACCGGTTCACCCAGGGACGTTCTTGTCTCACAAATTTGCTTAGCTTTTTCTCAGAAGTATTTGAAGCGGTAGATAATGATAAGTCATATGATATAATTTATTTAGATTTCAGTAAAGCATTCGATAGAGTCCCTCATGAGAGATTGATAAGGAAGGTAGAAGCACATGGAATAGGTGTATCAGTATTAAAATGGATTAGGTCATGGTTAACTGGTAGGAAACAAAGAGTCAGCATAAATGGATTAAAGTCAGACTGGGGTGTGGTCAAAACCGGAGTTCCCCAGGGATCTGTATTAGGCCCTCTGCTGTTTGTTATATTCATTAATGATCTTGATTTAGGCATAACTAGTAGGATTAGTAAATTTGCAGATGATACCAAAATGGGGAGAGTGATAAATTCAGACAGTGACTTTGAACACCTTCAAAGAGATCTAGATACCTTACATGAGTGGTCAGTAGACTGGCAAATGAATTTTAATAGTGATAAATGCAAGGTACTACAGATAGGGAAGACGAATACAAACGCTAAGTATAAACTAGGTAACACGGAAATAGAAAACTCAGTTTGTGAAAAAAATCAAGGTGTATTTGTTAGCAACGACTTGAAACCTAGAAAACAATGTATTAGCGTTCGCAACAAGGCAAACAGGATTCTTGGGTTCATATCTAGGTCTGTGAGTAACAGAACTGCTGATGTTATCTTGAAACTTTACCTAGCATTAGTGAGGCCACACATGGATTATGCGGTTCAGTTCTGGTGTCCTTATTATAGAATGGACATAGATTCTTTGGAGAGAGTACAAAGAAGTAAATATAAAAATGATCCATGTTATTAGAAACCTTCCATATGAAGAAAGACTGAAAGGCTTTTAGGCTTACATTCATTAGAGAGGCACAGAGTGCTAGGGGAGAGGAGTAGAGGTGTGGCTAAGTGGGTAAGTGGATTAACATGGTAAAATGGAAGATGTTCTGAAGCCTGTAATAACGAAATAACTAGAACAAAATGGCTTTAAATTAGAGCAAATTCCGATTCAGAAAGGATAAGGAAGCACTGGTTTGGTAATAGAGTTGTGGATATGTGGAATAGGCTACCGAGTGCTATAGTAGGATCGGGGACGCTAGGGAGCTTCAAGACGAAGTTGGATAGGCACATGGAAGTGCTGGGATGGGTGTGAAAGGATCTGCCCTGTATGGGCCAGTCGGCCTCCTGCAGTATCCCACTTTCTTATGTTCTTATGTTCTTATGTTCACCTCACAATCTTTACTACATCTCACCTCACAATCTTCACTACATTTCACTTCACAATCTTCACTACATCTCACTTCACAATCTTCACTACATCTCACTTCACAATCTTCACTACATCTCACTTCACAACCTTCACTACATCTCACTACACAATCTTCACTACATCTCACTTCACAACCTTCACTACATCTCACTTCACAATCTTCACTACATCTCACTTCACATCTTCACTACATCTCACAATCTCTCACCCAACCACTCACACCCCACCACATCTCACCTCTGCCAATCTTACCACATCTCACCTCTCACAATCTTCACTACATCTCACTTCACAATCTTTCTACCATTACATTCCAGTTCACAATCTTTACTACATCTCACCTCACAATCTTCACTACATTTCACTTCACAATCTTCACTACATCTCACTTCACAATCTTCACTACATCTCACTTCACAATCTTCACTACATCTCACTTCACAACCTTCACTACATCTCACTACACAATCTTCACTACATCTCACTTCACAACCTTCACTACATCTCACTTCACAATCTTCACTACATCTCACTTCACATCTTCACTACATCTCACTTCACAATCTTCACCATATCTCACTTCACAATCTTCACCACATATCACTTCACAATCTTCACCAAATCTCACTTCACAATCTTCACCACATCTCACCTCACAATCTTTACTACATCTCACCTCACAATCTTCACTACATTTTACTTCACAATCTTCACTACATCTCACTTCACAATCTTCACTACATCTCACTACACAATCTTCACTACATCTCACTTCACAATCTTCATTACATCTCACTTCACAATCTTCACTACATCTCACTTCACAATCTTCACATCTCAATCTTTACCATGATCCCACTTCACAATCTTCACTACATCCTCACTTCACAATCTTCACTACATCTCACTTCACAATCTTCACTACATCTCACTTCACAATCTTCACTACATCTCACTTCACAATCTTCACTACATCTCACTTCACAATCTTCACTACATCTCACTTCACAATTTTCACTACATCTCACTTCACAATTTTCACTACATCTCACTTCACAATCTTCACTACATCTCACTTCACAATCTTCACTACATCTCACTTCACAATCTTCGCTACATCTCACTTCACAATCTTCACTACATCTCACTTCACAATCTTCACTACATCTCACTTCACAATCTTCATTACATCTCACTTCACAATCTTCACTACATCTCACTTCACAATCTTCACTACATCTCACTTCACAATCTTCACCACATCTGACTTCACAATCTTCACTACATTTCACTTCACAATCTTCACTACATCTCACTTCACAATCTTCACTAACACCATCCTTCATCACTACATATAACATCCATCATCACTACTTATAACACCATCCATCATCATCACTACATATAATACTATCCATCATCACTACATATAACACGATCCATCATCACTACATATAACATCACTACATATAGAACCATCCATCACGACATATAATACCATCCGACATCATTACATATAACACCAACGATCATCACTACATATAACATCATCCATCATCACTACATATAACTCCATCCATCATCACTACATATAACACCATCCATCATCACTACATATAAAACCAACCTATCATCACTACATATAACATCATCCATCATCACTACATATAACACCATCCATCATCACTACATATAGAACCATCCTATCATCACTACATATAATATCATCCATCATCACTACATATAACACCATCCAACATCACTACATATAACTCTATCCATCATCACTACATATAACACCATCCAGCATCACTACATATAACACCAACCATCATCACTACATATAACATCATGCATCATCAATATATATATAACACCATCCATCATCACTACATATATTACCCTCTTATCATCACTACATATAACACCATCCATCATTATTACAATATAACGCCATCCTTCATCACTACATATAACACCATCCATCATCACTACATATTATAACACCATCCATCATCTTTACAAACACCATCCCTCTTTACTATAGTGATAAACAGAGCTTTATTTTGTTGTCAATTTCTTTAAATTCCAACCTTATTAAACCGTAATTCTTTCTGTATGGTCAAATTTTGATTTGACCTCAGTGAGAGAGCTGTTAGTGTCAGTACATCACAATGGTGTTCCGACGCACTGTATCCAAGGTGACTAAGGTGGAGGTGAAGCCTTGCCAGATGAAGGAGAAGGGCCCCCGATCTAACAAACTGCAGACCACAAAACACACTAAGACCCAAAACAACAAGACCCAAAACAACAAGAAGAAGAAGGAAACTACCACTTTCTGCCGTGTACAAAAGGACCAGTACCTGCCATGGGGAAACTACATCTTCACCGGGAAAAAGACACAAAAGAAGCGCTGAACCTACGCTTCTGATATTTAAAAATACTGTAATAAAAAACATATTAATTGATTTTGTTTGTATTATTTATGCTTTTTTTTATTTTCATCTGTAAACGTGTTGTTTTGGGAATATATTTTGAGTTACATAATATTTAGGTACAGCAGTTTATTTCACTGTATCTACTTGTTTACCAAGTAACTGGACTTACAGTCTCCGATCGGGATTCTCAAAACAAATATTTGGCATCGAACTCCGTAAGTGAGCACGTAATCTAGCCTGTAACTTACAGGACCTCAACACCATCAACCTGGATATAGTAGTCGCTATTTCCGGATTGCATGAAAAAAAATTAATAATATATGTTTTAATAATGCTTGTTAGACTTGTTTTATCATAGAATAATGAAGAAAATGTTTTGTACATCAACATACTAAAATACAATATTAGTTTTTTTTAAGACAAGAAGAGGCTTGGCTGTTCTATTTCTCGCTTTATGGAAGAGATGCAGCTTTTGTCTTCTTACAACTTTTCAAGTAATTTGTACCAAAATAGAATATTTTTATTGTCCACATTTAGGGTATATTTTTTTTTATGACTGAATAAACTTGCAGATAGACCTTATTAATGTGGTATAGCTGTAAATATCCTTCAGTAATGAAATCCAAATATGAGGTCAAGTGAACATTTTTGCTTAGACTCCGCCTTTGTTAGGACCAAGTTATAACAAGTTATTCTGCCAAGTATCCAATAAGTACACATGACTCAGAGTTAAATAATACCTAACCTAATCTAAGTTCATCAAACTTAATAAAAAAAGTGGGGCAAAAAATATGTGGTAAAGAAATTTATTTCTCAGAAAAAGAATTATATTCAGAGGTTTTTTATCCGATACCTTCAGTCGTGATTATTTTGATGCAAAATTAGTAAAATGTATTTAACCCTAACACTACCTCACCTTACCTAATCTTACCTTACCTTATCTAACCTAACCTAATGTTACCTAACCTAACCAAGCCGCAACGCTCATGACACAATTGAGTTCTCTAGAAAGTTTTAATTTCATTTGCTTTTTTTAAAAATACATTTGCAGAGACAACAAACTTTTGATAATTATTTCTCCAACATATCTATAAATCTGTTGATGATATATAAATTTAGGATAGGTTAGGTTTGGTGTGATTAGGATAGGTTAGTCTAGTTTAGGATAGTCTAAGTTAGCTTAGGAAAGGCTAAGTTAGGTTACGATACACTAGGTTAGGTTTTAATCTGCATGATATTTTTACTGAACTTTTAAACGATGTTATAATCCTGGCAGCAGGGTATCGATCACGCAAATAACACTTTGGTAGTTATAACATTTGATAAAGTTTATTATTACTGTAACATGAAACAAATCACTATAGCTGTACTTATCAATCCAGTATTAAATCTGTATTATCTTTGACCATCGCTCATTGGCCAGCTTATCTCTGCACTGTTCTCTGATATAATAAAGTATTGGTGAATGGAATATTAATCATTTGTGAGTCACTTACTATAAAGGAAACTGTAACGGATTCTATGGACAGTTGGGAATATTTTCACGGAATAAGTCGGAGTAACTCCCCTCTTGCCCAAAAGCGATCCAAGGAGTTAATTCACAGAGCGAAAATCTAGACGAGTCTTCCTTGTTTGTTTTAGGTCATAACAACAAAAAGTTTAATAATGTTTATTACAATGATTCAGGTTTTACTGTAATTCTTCTTTTTTATATTTTTAGTATTTTGTAGATTTTTTTCACCCAGTTCATTTCTTGTTTAGATTCATTATTGCAAATATTTTTATTACAGAGTTGAATTAAAAGTTTATATCTAAGTATTTTACAGCTTCACAAATACTTTTATAAAATGTTGATACACACAGTGGACAGTTTTTAGTTCTTTCTTGTAATACCTCAGTATTACTCTGTTAAATTCTTACCATTTACACCTGACCATTTATTTATTTATTTTACAAATTGTTTAAAGAGAGAACATCACCAGCAGGATACAGATGATGAAGTAAATAGAAGTTTCTAACCTAACCCTACCCCCCACTGCTACCCCTCCCTCTTGTCCCACATTCTTACTCGTCACTCCTACCCCTTACTCCTACCCCTTACTCCCACCCCTTAATCCCACCCCTTATTCCCACCCCTTATTCGCACCCCTTGCTCCCACCCCTTCCTTCTACCCCTTACTTCTACCCCTTACTCCTACCCCTTACTTCTACCCCTTACTTCTACCCCTTACTCTTACCACTTACTCCTACCACTTACTCATACCCCTTACTCCCACCCCTTGCTTCCACCCTCTTACTCGTACCCCTTGCTCCCACCCCTTACTCTTACCCCTTACTGCCACCCCTTACTGCCACCCCTTACTCCCACCCCTTACTCCTACCCCTTACTCCCACCCCTTAATCCCACCCCTTAATCCCACCCTTACTTCCACGCCTTACTCCCACCCCTTACTCCTCACCCTTACTCCCACTCCCCTCACTGCACCCCTTACTCCCACTTCTACTGCACCTCTACTCCCACCCCTTACTCCCACCCTTATCACGCCTCCCCTCCCTTACTCCCACCCCTTACTCCCCACCCCTTACTCCCACCCTTACTCCCTACCCCTGCCCACCCTTACTCACCCTAACTCCCTTATACTCACTTATACTCCCATGCCTTACTCACCCAGTCTCCCTTACTCCCACACTCCCACCCTTACTCTACCTTACTCTACCCATACTCCCACCCTTCTCCCACCCTTACTCCCACCCCTTACTCACCCCTTACTCCCACCCATACTCCCTTATACTCACATATACTCCCACCCATACTCTCCCACCCTTACTCCCACCCCTTACTCCCACCCATACTCCCATCCTTACTCCCACCTTACTCCCACCCCTTACTCCCTGCCGCCTCCACCCTTACTCCCACCCGCCTCCCGCCTTACTCCCACCTACTCCCACGCCTTACTCCCACCCCTTACTCCCACCCCTTACTCCCACGCCTTACTCCCACCCTTCACTCCTACCCTTCGCTTCTACCCCCACTGTTACCCCACACTACGCTGGTAAATGAAGACATCATACATTTGTTCACTTAGACACCACTTATTATTCAGGACCTAATGGCTATAATATCAGAGTCATTATTCTTAACTCAACTTTATATATATATCAATTGTCAAAACCTTCACCACAAGAAAGTAAAGAACAGTCGGGTATGGCAGAAAATGTAATAAACGAACATGGAGTAAGACATCAAGCTCCATATTGTAAACAAGATCATCGTCATTGTTTATTTATTGCGAGGAAAAATATTGTTCGCAATATAATTATAAAAACCTTCTGTAATTCATTCTCTTCATTACACTAAAAGGTAATGAAGTATATAAAAAAAATAGTTTATAAATTACTAAAATAAAAATACGTATAAAAAAGTAAAATAACATCTATTGATGGAATAGAAAAGAATTATATCGTAAGTGGGTAAAAGATTTCTTGGGTAGGTTTTAGAATACAATAACTGTTTTCTGCATTACACCGATGGTTCCAAGTCAGAAATTATCCTTAAGTTTTGTGAATCAGTATTTACAGTTTTTCTTAAAGGGTGACTTAAGTTACGGTCACACGATCCCTTTGATGAGCAATTAATTTGGAGCAAGAAATTACGAGTAATTTCTTCCAAATGTGGTCACACGAGTGGCTCTTGGTTCAGTTACTACAGCAAGAAAAAAAAGTTAACGCCGCTGTGCGAGTAGAAGGGAGACGGAACATCACAACAACAATGCAGACGACGCAGCAGCTATCCTTGGTATTATTGTTATTATTAAAAAGAAATGAGAGAAAGCGAAGAAAAACTATTGGGGACTCGTAAGTGGCTGGCGAGGAGGAGGAACGAGTGTTTAATATAGACTGGTTCAACTATCGTAGTTACAGTAGGGAGGGTTGTTAGTGTGTGGAGAATGACTGGCTGTATGGGCTTGTGTTTTGTAAACAAACACGCCAAAACACCACCCAAATAATATACTCAGTGTGTCGTAAAAAACTGTTTGTGCATTTTATACATAATGTTATTGATCTATGTTATATATAGCCAAGGTAAATACTCGATAAATAAGCTTCGTGTCATTAAATATGGTATTAACCGGGTTTTGAACCGATAATCTTGCTCGAAATAGTCAAGAAATTGACTATCACGATTGTCAATAAAAATGCTTCAAAAACTTGCTCGAATTTCTCGAAAATTGCTCGAAATAACTTTCCGGCAAGAAATTGCTAAAAAAAAATGCGCCCATGTGACCAGTGCTTTAAGAATTGTATGATATCCTCATGGCAATGGAAACACACACACACACACACACTCACCCCATACACAGTCACACACTCACCATGCACAATCACACACACCCATACACACACCGTACATGCACAAACCATACACACACATACACACACAGACACACACACACACACCATACATACACACACCATACACATACACACACCATACACACATACACACACACACACACACACACCATGCACACACCATACAAACAAACAAACACACACCATATACACACACACACACACACACACACAATGCACACACACACACCATGCACACTCACACACACACACCATGCACACTCACACCATGCACACACACACACTAATTGTTTTAATTTAGTTCTTGGAACTCTTAAGTGGCAGCGCTTGATGTAAACACTTCTTGGCATTTTCTGTTTATCTAGTAGCAGGTATACACACAGATGTAATATGAGAAAATAAATTATGAATTCTGTCCAGGGAAGTGTTGTGAATATGACCTTGAGATAACACTTGTGTTAAGTGTGAATTTCCCTGTCTAGTGATATGTCCAACTACTACTCTGGGCCGCGAGACAGTGGTAGTGATTACAGATTGCCCACGAGGGGGCTAGTTTATTGGGCACCCCCTTACATCCTGTGCAAGGTGAAGCGCAGAAGCGTTTACAGTGCCCAACTGGGAAGCATGCGGAGTTCATGCTTGCCTTTATGACTCATGCATTAAGGGCGTAAAAGGCCTGAAGGGTCATGGGTTTTGTCAGCAAGTTACATAAAGTGACAATGATGAGTGTGTGGGGGGAAAATTCCCGGTACAATTTATCTGTTTATGGCAAAGTGTGGCAGGTCCCTATTAATGTGAGCGGTGTTTACTGAATCAGCTGACCCTGGCTCGACCTTTTGAGAGACGCAAGCCAAGTGATCTAAGAGTCGTGAATAACATGGTGAATTACTTGGTGTTATTCATTTGGGTGAATATTTGTATAAATCAAAGGTGCTGTCACACACACACACACACACACACACACACCACACGTGGCACACCACCAACACACAGTTTCTGAGAAGGAGTTTGAGATTGTATTTAACGAAGTCTTAACTGGGAAAATGTTGTATGGCTTTTGTTATGGGGTAAGTTCTGGCGTGAACATTAAGACTATTTTCATAATTTTTTGTAACTAATATTTTTATCTGCCTGGTACAATTATTTATTAATTTGTATTGTAAGTTATGTCTTGATAGTCGATGTAATGTAACAATTTATTTTTTGTGTTAATGTTCATATAGATTGGTTCAGTGTTGCGGCTCTGACTCGTCAACGATGTTAATAAGCTCTTGAGTACATACTGCTGGTGAAACTATGTTATATTAACAACACGACAGACAAGTACTATAATACCTTAACATTTAACAATAATTCAGCCTTAATTTAATTTTTCACCAACTTAAGACACATAACCCAGAAGGAAGTAAGACGGGCAACATAACGCGGGATATCGTGGCTTCACTAAGTGCAAATTATGGAACTTGAGGTAACACATTATGGGAAAATGCGAGCCCTGCTAAGTGGTTCTCCTCAACATGGACGCAAACATCAGATGGACAAAGAAACAGAAGAACCCCGGATATACATTCATTTATTCTACAAAAAAGTTACGTAAACGAGCGTTAAATACGTTTAAGTAATCACAGTTTACGAAGCTGAAGTCGAGATATTAGAAGATGAAGAAGACTTTAGCATATCAGTATACCCCACGACCGGCGCCAGGATGTTAAGTGTGCCATCAGGGTATATTAGCGCTGAGAGACGGGTGCTATCGTGGTATATTAGCATACCTTCACCCTGAATGGTATATCAAAAAGTACAGGATTTACTTCACAGATATTTAGTTATATCTATCGGTATATTATATAAATTATATCAATATATCTGTGTATACCAAATATGGCATCAGAGTATATCACCGTTTGCCATCATATTCTCTAAATAACCTCAAAGTATACCCCCGAATGTTTAATATCATACACTATAAATGACACTGTAGTATGTTAGTATATAATCAGGGTATAACATAAATAATATCAGCATTGTTTAGAATATCATATATATTAAGCGTGAGGAATGGATGTATATGATTCAATATATCACAGTTACATAAAGCGGTATGTCAGCTCATCAGCATATCACTAGAATGACATCAGAGTATAGGACACTATACTCCAATAAATACTGTCAGGTATCTAAGTATATCAGGGTAATCACTGAGAAGTGTCAGAACATATCAGCATATTCCTTGACTGGTAACAAAGCATATCAACATACTCAAAGTATAATCAATGTCTCCGGAATAAACAAGCCAGTGACAGCAGCATATATTTCTGAAAATCAGCTGTGAAATATGTTCAGAACAGCCCAAAGTATACTATAATACTAAGCAACATTTGAAATATACCAGTATACTTCTTAACAGTCAGGGAAAAAATCATTATACAGATTAGTGTCCTCGAAGCAGATCAACTTGTCTCCTGCTTTCTGGGGACCCATTAGTGGCATATCAGTATATCCAAAGAGACACATCGGAGTATATTACCATATATCCCAAGTGCCATGAAGGGATATCAACATACCTGAGTATATTAACTAGCTCTCATAGTCTTCCACTCTCTCTTAGATCCATCAGAATATGTCAGCATATCACCCTATCTTCTGAAGGTCCAGTTTACCTTGTTCCGAAAGTATGTCGAAGCATACTAACAGATCCCCTGAATGCCTTGAGAACATATCAGTATACTTCTAGGTTAATTCATATCATATCAGTATATCCCCTGAATCTAAGGTATAGCTAACCTCATTTCAAATTATTATTAGAGTATGTTAACATATTCCCTTAGAAGCATACCAGCATATCTCTTATGTCATTACAGTCAACCAGTATACGCTCAGAGATAGATGCAAGCATATCAGGGTATATTAGCATACCCTGTAAGAGAGATATGAGCCTAGCTACATAACCAAGTATATCAGCATACCCCATATGCTCTTATAGTACATCAGCACACCCTCTGAGAGACAGAACCATACCAACATATCAGAACATATTAGTATATCCTTTAGAGTGATATGAACATAATGGCATATCAGATGACAAGAGTATATCAGCATAGTCTTTGAGGAGCATATCAGACCAACCTAGCATAAGCTCTTTAAGATAGATGGGAGCATATCTTAAATAGACTGGAACATACCAGAGCATATTAGCATATTAGCATATTAGCAAGGTGAGGAGGAGGAGGAGGAGGCAGGTGTCCACCGACCAGGTATGCCGATAGTCTGGTGATAATGTGGGTAAAACTGTGTGTGTGTGTGTGTGTGTGTGTGTTCGTTCTCATGTTTATTTCTTGTAAGGTATGTGTCACCTAGCCGGCCATTTTGTTTACATTTTTCGGTCGCTCTAAAATACCATTAAAACAATATTGAGTATAAACGTTTGGCTCAACTGATGATCTCAAACATGTCCCAACTTTTTTTTGCCTCAACTCCACATTCTGTAACTCATTTAGGTAGATGTCCCTCACTACACATACACTGGACTATGTGTAATGTTGCAGCTAATGTGTTATCAAGATATTGCACATTATAAGTTCATTTGACTATTTTTTCGAAGATTTTGGCAGGTACCTCTAGCAGCGATATTGGTCGAAAGTTTTCGACTTTGTTTGGAGGCTTCCCTGCTTTTGGTATGAGGCGAATAACGGCGATTTTGAACATCTTAGGGAAGTATCCAGAGGCGAGGCAGGCGTTGCATATATGAGCAAGCCTCTCTATCATGTTGTCGGGGAGTTGAGCCAGGATCTTCTTGTTAATGTGACTTTGACCAGGTGATTTGTTTTTAAACCCTTTTATGACGGCTGACACATCTGCAGGAACAATGCGTTCCGTCAGGTAGCTTCCGTCCACCAGTCTGGTGAAGTCAGTCCGTGGGAGCGGCTGGAGCAGGTGCTGATGGTCCTGCAACTGACCTAAAATGTCCTCCTCAAAGTCCCTGTCGAAGCCCTCGTTTTCCTGTTCACTAATGGTAAAGATCTTTCGTAAATATCGCCGATGTAGTTGTTCTTGGTTTTCTTCCTCGAATATTTTTACGTTGTTTTGGTCGAGCAGGTAAGGGACCGTGCTAGAGGTGGAACCCATCAGTCGCTTGATCCCTTTCCAGAATGCAGCAGAATCGCGGTAATTGTTGGCTGCCTCCCACACCAAGGCGGCCCACTTTTGTTCATGTAGACGTTTGCTCTCGTGCTGGATGTCCGTCTGTAGCTCTCGGTACCGGTCTCTCAGCTCCTGCGTCCACCCGCGGATACTGGCTAGCTGTCTCACGTGAGTGTACTGGACACTGAGCTGCCTCAGCTGGTGACTAGTGTGAGGATGGGGAATGGTCCTGTAACTGGTGGTCGGGATGTTGTTGTCCATCTCCGTCTTCACATCCTTATACCATTGTTCGACCGCGTCGTCGATGTCATTGGGGCTGGCTTCTTCCAGGTTTCTCCCCTGCTTGAGACTGAGAGACTCCTTGAAGGAGTCCCAGTCTGCCCGTTTGAGGTTTGACCTGATGTTGGCGGGTATCATAATGGGATTGGATGAGAGCGTCACGACGACTGGCAGGTGATCACTGGTACTGATGGGTCCGGCGGTAACGTGCCTGTTCAGGACGGCCTCGTTGTTAGAGAGGATTATGTCGGGTGTTGTGGCACTGGCACGTCTGATCAATGTCGGGAAATCTGGCCCGAGGTGTTGCAGTTTTCCCCTTCTGATGTTGTCATACAGCGCCACACCGACGTTGTTCTCATTACCGTGTCCTAGTATGGCGTGGCGCGCATTTAAGTCCCCTATGATGTATGTTGGTTTTCTGTGGCGTAGCAACTGGTTTAGGTCTTGTTCGGGTAAGTAAGGACGTCTGGGAGGTAGGTACATTGTGCATATGATAACAGATCCCCTAGTTGTCTCCACCTGCACTCCCAGAACTGAATCCTCGAAGTCTGGCAACACTCTGTGACTCAGCCGTGACCTGACGGCCACAGCGACACCATCGTTCAGCTCACCCGTCATGTTCCTCTGGTATACAGTGTAGCCAAAAAATTTCAACTTACTTTCGTCCTTTATGCCCGTACTGTTTAACAGAATGATGTCTGGGTCTAATTGATAGTATAAGTTAGACAGTTCATTACGTCTATTAAGGGACCAGTGTAGGACATTATGTTGGACAATTTTCATCCTGCTAACGACTGCCATTTCGGAGACTGTAGCTTGGGGCGTCGCTTGGAGTGTTTGCTCGGCTTCTGCCATTTCTAGGGGGACGGAACTTCTTAGCAGAGCCTTCGGACATCTGCTTGTCAGTCAATGGCGGGCCTTCGAACCTCTCGTCACCCGTGTACAGGAAGGTGTTCAGGTCCTGGGCCTGCGTGTCGTAGTAATCAACTGACGCTGCAGCTCGAGGGTCTTGTTCCTCTGTGGGGTGAGTCGTCATCATCTGGTCGCAACCATTGACTGTGGTTGCAGTCCGATGGTCACTGTCGTCGCTGGGAGTGCATGTAATGGGATCGCGGGCATTTACGGTGTCGTTGGAGCTGTGATCCCTGGGGGACTGACTGGCCATGTCGGGATTGCGGTTATACTGACTTTTGCCTAAGTCAAGGAGGTCATGGTCTATTTCTGGCGTGGGTTGAGGTCGTCGATAAGTCGTTGAGTGGGTTACTGCCTTAAGGATTTCTTTTGAAGGGACTTCGTCGCTTATTTCAACAGGTGCAATGTTGTTCCTGGTTAGTGTCTCGTTGAGGTGTTTCGAGAATGAACCTGGATGAACCATGTTCATGTGATGGGCATGCAGGTAAGACAAGTATATAGTGGTGGCTTTGGACTCGTCCAGCTGTGGAGAGGAGACGCTCCTGATGCTCTCGGCCACTGCGTCCCTCATGGCGCCCAGTGACTCAGTAACTGCCTGTTTTATTGAGTCCTTGATGGTTCTTATCTCTGATTGCAGGACTTCCATGGTCTCGCTGACATTGTTGAGCTTTTGGGAGTCTGCTTGAGTTTCTTTTAGAGCGTCTTTTAGGGTTTGGCTGTAAGCCATGATCGTCGACTGAGTGGTCCTTTCTATGGTGTTAGAAATTTCCCTGGTTTCTTTTTGTTTGGTTATTTCGGTCAGTTTCTTCTCTGTTTCTTGAAGTACCTGTTTCCTGACCAGGCAGGTAGCAGAGAAGGTCCTGTGGTCACCCTCGCAGACGACACACTTTTTTATGGTGCTACGGCAGTCTTTGTAGAAGTGCTGATCAGATGAACACTCAGAGCATATGACCCCTTGCATGGGGCAGTTCTTGGTCATGTGGTCATTGTATTTATAGCACTTCATACATTGTTGGATGGGCGTATACTTTTCATATTCTATTTGGTGGGATGAGATGGAAGTGCCATATGCATAGAGCCCTTTCTCCTTCATTCTTTTTGCATCTGTTGTGTCTGCAAAGCGAACCTTGATTATATTATGGGCATACATAGGATACACCTCCACAACCTTGACATTGTTTTGCTTTTGTATTTCATCTCTTATTTCTTCTGCGTTATTTTCTACTACATCTTTGTCTAACTTCTTACATACAAGGGTGAGCTTGGCGCCATATTCCCGTGGGACAATGACCTCGTAACCGTTAATTTTCATTTTGTCCATGGCACTAGACTTAAGTAGTTTATCAGCATCTTCATCTGTTTCTGTGAGGATGATGTAACCATCTCTCAGATCCACAAGTCTATTTATTCTCACCCTTAGGTCGCTCAATAGCCTTTTTAGCCCTATTCGAGACCCCTGGGTCGGGGTTCCGGAGATCTTCACTCTCACTTTGGCCATGGTCAGTAACATACATGAATGAATGAATGAAAATTCTACCTAATCTGTCCACCTCAGCTAAACCCCATGGATGCCGCTCCTTCTGTCCGCTTGCTGGGCGAGTAAAGACGGGTCTAGGGGTTGGGTGAACAGACAATCCCCTGGCGGGGGCCTAGCCAAGCCCTAACACCTAGCAGTGACAGGTTATGAAGCACTGTCGAATCCCTAACAGAAAATGTTGCCACCCTTACTGTCTCGACTCAGCAGCCCTCTGAGGGCCCCCCTTGTGGCTCTGCCCGCAGGGTTCGCGTCGTTACCAAACAGCAGGGACTCTAGGCGAAAGGATAGGATAGGGAAGAAGCGCAGTGTACAAGAATAATGATATCCATGTACAACTACATGATAAAGCAGTCAGAACGGACCCAACGCGAAAAACAAGGCAGACAGTCGTAACGGTCAGCGATTTGAACTGAGCAGGGAGCGACGCGTGGCACGTCCGCTCGCTATGAAGGTTGGGTGCGCTGATGGCACACTTAACATCCTGGCGCCGGTCGTGGGGTATACTGATATGCTAAAGTCTTCTACATCTTCTAATATCTCGACTTCAGCTTCGTAAACTGTGATTACTTAAACGTATTTAACGCTCGTTTGCGTAACTTTTTTGTAGAATAAATGAATGTATATCCGGGGTTCTTCTGTTTCTTTGTCCATCTGATGTTTGCGTCCATGTTGAGGAGAACCACTTAGCAGGGCTCGCATTTTCCCATAATGTGTTACCTCAAGTTCCATAATTTGCACTTAGTGAAGCCACGATATCCCGCGTTATGTTGCCCGTCTTACTTCCTTCTGGGTTATGTGTCTTAAGTTGGTGAAAAAATTAAATTAAGGCTGAATTATTGTTAAATGTTAAGGTATTATAGTACTTGTCTGTCGTGTTGTTAATATAACATAGTTTCACCAGCAGTATGTACTCAAGAGCTTATTAACATCGTTGACGAATCAGAGCCGCAACACTGAACCAATCTATATGAACATTAACACAAAAAATAAATTGTTACATTACATCGACTATCAAGACATAACTTACAATACAAATTAATAAATAATTGTACCAGGCAGATAAAAATATTAGTTACAAAAAATTATGAAAATAGTCTTAATGTTCACGCCAGAACTTACCCCATAACAAAAGCCATACAACATTTTCCCATTTAAGACTTCGTTAAATACAATCTCAAACTCCTTCTCAGAAACTGTGTGTTGGTGGTGTGCTACGTGTGGTCTGTGTGTGTGTGTGTGTGTGTGACAGCACCTTTGATTTATACAAATATTCACCCAAATGAATAACACCAAGTAATTCACCATGTTATTCACGACTCTTAGATCACTTGGCTTGCGTCTCTCAAAAGGTCGAGCCAGGGTCAGCTGATTCAGTAAACACCGCTCACATTAATAGGGACCTGCCACACTTTGCCATAAACAGATAAATTGTACCGGGAATTTTCCCCCCACACACTCATCATTGTCACTTTATGTAACTTGCTGACAAAACCCATGACCCTTCAGGCCTTTTACGCCCTTAATGCATGAGTCATAAAGGCAAGCATGAACTCCGCATGCTTCCCAGTTGGGCACTGTAAACGCTTCTGCGCTTCACCTTGCACAGGATGTAAGGGGGTGCCCAATAAACTAGCCCCCTCGTGGGCAATCTGTAATCACTACCACTGTCTCGCGGCCCAGAGTAGTAGTTGGACATATCACTAGACAGGGAAATTCACACTTAACACAAGTGTTATCTCAAGGTCATATTCACAACACTTCCCTGGACAGAATTCATAATTTATTTTCTCATATTACATCTGTGTGTATACCTGCTACTAGATAAACAGAAAATGCCAAGAAGTGTTTACATCAAGCGCTGCCACTTAAGAGTTCCAAGAACTAAATTAAAACAATTAGTGTGTGTGTGTGTGTGTACATGGTGTGTGTGTGCATGGTGTGTGTGTGTGTGAGTGTGCATGGTGTGTGTGTGCATGGTGTGTGTGTGTGTGTGTGTATATTGTGTGTGTTTGTTTGTTTGTATGGTGTGTGCATGGTGTGTGTAATAATAATAATAATAATAATTAACGGTTTATTGAAAAAGTTCTGCAGCCCGAAGGCTGAAAATATACATTGGGCATAAATGACTTATTACGTACATTGGTGGTTTAACAAAAGCCTTCATTAGAGAAAGGTAAAGGAACATACAGTGAACATACAGATTAATGTAGGTGTTGAACAGCAAAAACGTAGTGTAGTAACTCCCTCCCAGATGGTGTTAGGAGGGACCTCACGTGGTGTAGTAGTTCCCTCACAGATGGTGTTATGAGGGGCCTCACGTGGTGCCTAGTAATTCCCTCACCCTCACACAGATGGTGTTAGGAGGGCCTCACGTGGTGTAGTAATTCCCTCACAGATGGTGTTATGAGGGGCCTCACGTGGTGTAGTAATTCCCTCACAGATGGTGTTATGAGGGGCCTCACGTGGTGTAGTAATTCCCTCACAGATGGTGTTATGAGGGGCCTCACGTGGTGTAGTAACTCCTTCACAGATGGTGTTATGAGGGGCCTCACGTGGTGTAGTAATTCCCTCACAGATGGTGTTATATGAGTGAGGTGTGGTTCCAGGCCTTCCTATCGTAGACGGATTAACACATCGCTGGTAGTTGGGTCTCATGGGCCGTTATCACTGGGTACCTGGGACCTCACTGTGTGAAAGGTCAACTTGGGTACCACTGTTACTGTTGAGTTGTTCTCACTGACTTAAGCACTGTTCACCACTGTTCACCTCTGTTTAACACTGGTTCCATTTCTTTCCTAAATTAAATAGTAACTTCTGGCGTGAACTTGTTGATATTCCGGTGGGGAGGAGGGTTCAGGGGAGGGGGTTGGTACTGGTCACATGGGCGCATTTTTTTTTCTTGCTGTAGTAACTGAACCAAGAGCCACTCGTGTGACCACATTTGGAAGAAATTACTCGTAATTTCTTGCTCCAAATTAATTGCTCATCAAAGGGATCGTGTGACCGTAACTTAAGTCACCCATTAAGAAAAACTGTAAATACTGATTCACAAAACTTAAGGATAATTTCTGACTTGGAACCATCGGTGTAATGCAGAAAACAGTTATTGTATTCTAAAACCTACCCAAGAAATCTTTTACCCACTTACGATATAATTCTTTTCTATTCCATCAATAGATGTTATTTTACTTTTTTATACGTATTTTTATTTTAGTAATTTATAACTATTTTCTTTATATACTTCATTACCTTTTAGTGTAATGAAGAGAATGAATTACAGAAGGTTTTTATAATTATATTGCGAACAATATTTTTCCTCGCAATAAATAAACAATGACGATGATCTTGTTTACAATATGGAGCTTGATGTCTTACTCCATGTTCGTTTATTACATTTTCTGCCATACCCGACTGTTCTTTTCTTTCTTGTGGTGAAGGTTTTTGACAATTGATATATATATAAAGTTGAGTTAAGAATAATGACTCTGATATTATAGCCATTAGGTCCTGAATAATAAGTGGTGTCTAAGTGAACAAATGTATGATGTCTTCAATTACCAGCGTAGTGTGGGGTAACAGTGGGGGTAGAAGCGAAGGGTAGGAGTGAAGGGTGGGAGTAAGGCGTGGGAGTAAAGGGTGGGAGTAAGGGGTGGGAGTAAGGCGTGGGAGTAAGGGTGGGAGTAAGGGGTGGGAGTAAGGGGTAGGAGTAAGGGGTGGGAGTAAGGGGTGGGAGTAAGGGGTGGGAGTAATGGGTGGGAGTAAGGGGTGGGAGTATATTGGGAGTAAGGGGTGGGAGTAAGGGGTGGGAGGAGTAAGGCGTGGGATTAAGGCGTGGGAGTAAGGGGTGGGAGGGAGTAAGGGGTGGGAGTAAGGCGTGGGAGTAAGGCGTGGGAGTAAGGGGTGGGAGTAAGGGTGGGAGTAAGGGGTGGGAGTAAGGGGTGGGAGTAAGGGTGGGAGTAAGGGGTGGGAGTAAGGGGTAGGAGTAAGGGGTAGGAGTGAGATGGGAGGCTGGGGGGGTGGGAGTAGGGGTGGGAGTAAGGGGTGGGGAGTAAGGCATGTGAGTAAGGCGTGGGAGTAGAGATTGGGAGTTGGGGTGGGAGTAGGGGTGGGAGTAGGGGTGAGAATAGGGGAGGTGGGGAGGAGAAAAGTTAGAATGAGGGGGTGGGAGTAAGGGTGGGAATGGGGTGGGAAGTGATGGGTTGGGAGTAAGGCGTGGAAGTGGGGGTGGGATTAGGGTGGGATTAAGGGGTGGGAGTGGGTGGAGTAAGGAGTTAGGTAAGAGTTGGCAGTGAGAGTTGTGCAGTAAGGGGTAGAGATGGGGTTGGGGAACGGTGGTACAGTGGAAGTTGGAAGCAAGGGTGGAAGCAAGGGGTGGGAGTAAGGGGTATGAGTAAGTGGTAGGAGTAAGTGGTAGGAGTAAGGGGTAGAAGTAAGGGGTAGAAGTAAGGGGTAGGAGTAAGGGGTAGAAGTAAGGGGTAGAAAGAAGGGGTAGGAGTGACGAGTAAGAATGTGGGACAAGAGGGAGGGGTAGCAGTGGGGGGTAGGGTTAGGTTATAAACTTCTATTTACTTCAACATCTGTATCCTGCTGGTGATGTTCTCTCTTTAAACAATTTATAAACTAAATAAATAAATGGTCAGGTGTAAATGGTAAGAGTATTTAACAGAGTAATACTGAGGTATTACAAGAAAGAACTAAAAACTGTCCACTGTGTGTATCAACATTTTATAAAAGTATTTTGAAGCTGTAAAATACTTAGATATAAACTTTTAATTCAACTCTGTAATAAAAATAATTGCAATAATGAATCTAAACAAGAAATGAACTGGGTGAAAAAAAATCTACAAAATACTAAAAATATAAAAAAGAAGAATTACAGTAAAACCTGAATCATTGTAATAAACATTATTAAACTTTTCGTTGTTATGACCTAAAACAAACAAGGAAGACTCGTCTAGATTTTCGCTCTGTGAATTAACTCATTGGATCGCTTTTGGGCAAGAGGGGAGTTACTCCGACTTATTCCGTGAAAATATTCCCAACTGTCCATAGAATCCGTTACAGTTTCCTTTATAGTAAGTGACTCACAAATGATTAATATTCCCATTCACCAATACTTTATTATATCAGAGAACAGTGCAGAGATAAGCTGGCCAATGAGCGATGGTCAAAGATAATACAGATTTAATACTGGATTGATAAGTACAGCTATAGTGATTTGTTTCATGGTACAGTAATAATAAACTTTATCAAATGTTATAACTACCAAAGTGTTATTTTCGTGATCGATACCCTGCTGCCAGGATTATAACATCGTTTAAAAGTTCAGTAAAAATATCATGCAGATTAAAACCTAACCTAGTGTATCGTAACCTAACTTAGCCTTTCCTAAGCTAACTTAGACTATCCTAAGCTAGCCTAACCTATCCTAATCACACCAAACCTAACCTATCCTAAATTTATATATCATCAACAGATTTATAGATATGTTGGAGAAATAATTATCAAAAGTTTGTTGTCTCTGCAAATGTATTTTTAAAAAAAGAAAATGAAATTAAAACTTTCTAAAGAACTCAATTGTGTCATGAGCATTGCGGCTTGGTTAGGTTAGGTAACATTAGGTTAGGTTAGATAAGGTAAGGTAAGATTAGGTAAGGTGAGGTAGTGTTAGGGTTAAATACATTTTACTAATTTTGCATCAAAATAATCACGACTGAAGGTATCGGATAAAAATCCTCTGAATATAATTCTTTTTCTGAGAAAAAAATTTCTTTACCACTTATTTTTTGCCCCACTTTTTTTTATTAGGTTTGATGAACTTAGATTAGGTTAGGTATTATTTAACTCTGAGTCATGGGTACTTATTGGATACTTGGCAGAATAACTTGTTATAACTTGGTCCTAACAAAGGCGGAGTCTAAGCAAAAATGTTCACTTGACCTCATATTTGGATTTCATTACTGAAGGATATTTACAGCTATACCACATTAATATGGTCTATCTGCAAGTTTATTCAGTCATAAAAAAATATACCCTAAATGTGGACAATAAAAATCTTCTATTTTGGTACAAATTACTTGAAAAGTTATAAGAAGACAAAAGCTGCATCTCTTCCATTCAGCGAGAAATAGAACACCCAAGTCTCTTCTTGTCGTAAAAAAAAAAACTAATATTGTATTTTAGTATGTTGATGTACAAAACATTTTCTTCATTATTCTATGATAAAACAAGTCTAACAAGCATTATTAAAACATATATTATTATTTTTTTTTCATGCAATCGGGAAATAGCGACTACTATATCCAGGTTGATGGTGTTGAGGTCCTGTAAGTTACAGGCTAGATTACGAGCTCACTTACGGAGTTCGATGCCAAATATTTGTTTTGAGGATCCCGATCGGAGACTGTAAGTCCAGTTACTTGGTAAACAAGTAGATACAGTGAAATAAACTGCTGTACCTAAATATTATGTAAGTCAAAATATATTCCCAAAACAGCACGTTTACAGATGAAAATAATAAAAGCATAAATAATACAAACAAAATTAATTAATATGTTTTTTATTACAGTATTTTTAAATATCAGAAGCGTAGGTTCAGCGCTTCTTTTGTGTCTTTTTCCCGGTGAAGATGTAGTCTCCCCATGGCAGGTACTGGTTCTTTTGTACACGGCATAAAGTGGTAGTTTCCTTCTTCTTGTTGTTGTTTTGGGTCTTGTTGTTTTGGGTCTTAGTGTGTTTTGTGGTCTGCAGTTTGTTAGATCGGGGGCCCTTCTCCTTCACCTGGCAAGGCTTCACCTCCACCTTAGTCAC
>NW_024734116.1:132500-137109 GCF_018991925.1 Homarus americanus | reverse complement strand
TAGTCTTGTATAATTTTTTATAATTTGGGTATCTTTTATATCCTCAGTCAAATTCAGAGGTGGACGTAAAGGAAATGTCGGCAAACTTTTAAATTAGCCTGATGCGCTTCTATAATAAGACTCGATTATCTAAATTTATAGTGTTTAAATCATATCAATTTGGGGTAATCTTATAGAATTCTATAATGTTAGTATAAAATCTTCTACAAATTTGCTCCGGTTTATTGTTTGTTTACTCGCCTATTTTTTGAAAATGAAAAGCGATCTCATTTTATAATGCTTGTTTTTTCAGGAAAAACTGCCAACATAGTGATTTAATGTGCAAAGTCAAAATTCAGTTGAAAGTGTTATATATATACACCATTTATGAGTGACACATCACCGACTTTTGGGAAAAAAATATGCTATTTAGATGTACTTTTCTATTGATTTAGCGAAAAATAAAAGGAATAAGGTTGAATAATGTAAAAAAACATTTTGAAACCATAATCCAATATATTACATATCATTTGAATCAATATATTACATATCCATTCATAAACAATTTAGAGTTTTAAATTCTAAACACCATAATATTGCAGCTTAATACTTAATTGTGCAAACTTTATTTATAGTATATCGATGTTGCTTATTTGTAAATGGCAATAGAGACTTGCCGACTAAGACTTAGTGAATTAGTTTCACTATTTAATAGTGTGACATATATATATATATATATATATATATATATATATATATATATATATATATATATATATATATATATATATATATATATATATATATATATATACATACAGTATATATATATATATATATATATATATATATATATATATATATATATTATACAAATCTCCTTAATTGCACATATCCCTTGGGTTCTAGGCGTAACCAAACAAAAGAAAAGTGAAGTAAATCAAAAGGGAATAAAATAAATAAGTAAGCCTTTCCAGGAATTTAATTAAATAAAATACTAACACAATAAAGAACCCCCGTAGTATGTCACAACAAATTGATACACTATCAGAAACCTTTAAGACACAAATGATACTAAGACATTGAAACATCGAAATAAAAATAAAGCATTATGGATTACGTTAACACTGCATAAACATATAAAAACTAACGCTGAAATAAACTATCATGAAACAACACTAGATTACTTAAATGTAACTAAGCAAAATTGCTGATAGACATATGAATGAGTACTCACATAAGATATCCCCACATAGGTGGCGACAAGACAACACAGAAATAAAGTAAGTATAAGTAACAGGTGACAGGTGTCCTCAAAAGAACGTGAACTGAATGACAAGAGGACTGGACTAAGCTCCGATCTACTGGTGAGTATTATATATAGGGTCGGCTCCCCCAATGCGACCAACCAGTAGAAATATAGATTAAATTTAACAATGCAGATGGTCGTTAGAGAAACAAAAGAATGGCATTACAATACTAAATGAAGAAGAAATAATAGGCTTGAATATATAATAACAGTTAAAACCTTAACAGCACGGGGTAAAGGTGACTAGATTATATAATAGTAAATATAACACATTATTACAGAATAATATGGAACAATTCACTATTTAGTAGAATATATATATATATATATATATATATATATATATATATATATATATATATATATATATATATATATATATATATATATATATATATATATATATATATATATATATATATATATATATATATATATATATATATATATATATATATATATATATATATATATATATATATATATATATATATATATATATATATATATATATATATATATATATATATATATATATTGTTATGCGTCTCTAATTTACTTTTATATCCAGGTTCTAGGCGTAACCAAACAAAAAGAAAAGTGAAGTAAATCAAAAGGAATAAAATAAATAAAGTAAGCCTTTTCAGAATTTAATTAAATAAAATACTAACACAATAAAAGAACCCTTAGGCTGTCACAACAAATTGATACACTATCGAAACCTTTAAGACACAAATGATACTAAGACATTGAAACATCAAAAGAATAAAAATAAAGCATTGGATTACGTTAACACTGCATAAACATATAAAACTAACGCTGAAATAAACTATCATGAAACAACACTGAATTACTTAAATGTAACTAAGCAAGTACTGATAGACATATGAATAGGTACTCACATAGATATACCACATAGGTGGCGACAGGAACAACACAGAAATAAAGTAAGTATAAGTAACAGGTGACGGGTGTCACTCAAAAGAACGTGAACTGAATGACAAGAGGACTGGACTAAACTCCGTCTACTGGTGGAGTATTATATATAGGGTCGGCTCCCCAATGCGACCAGCCAGTGAAATATGGGTCGTTTAACGATGCAGATGGTCGTTAGAGAAACAAAGAATGCTTGTTACAATACTAAATGAAGAAATAATATGGGCTTAATATATAATAACAGTTAAAACCTTAACAGCACAGGTAAGGTGACTAGATTATATAATAGTAAATATACACAGAATATAACAACAGAAAACATCTCAACCCGCCAAGATTAACCCACAGCCACGAGCCCTGATCTCAGTTATTGCCATAAGCACGCGCGACTCTACATACAATCAACACCTCAACGGTAGTCCCCATTAGATGTTCCCGGCGCCATAAGCTCGTTGAACAGGCTTTGTGTGAAATATAACAGTCTAGGACTGCTTTTAGTATCCTGGTGGTCCAGCGGTAGCGGTCCCCAGTCACAGTCAAGGGCTGTGAGTCAGGGGTCTGAATCCTGGCGGATTGAGGTGTTGATTGTATGTAGAAATCCGGCTTTATTGGGCTAATGAAATATATGATCCTCGTGTTTCGAAGCCAGATTTGGTAAAACGTTACTCTGACCACCTACGTGATACGGGTAGTCCCCATTAGAGGTTCACGGCGCCATAAGCTCGTTGAACAGGCTTGTGTGAAATATAACAATGTCTAGGACTGCTTTTAGTATCCTGTGTCCAGCGGTAGTGTTCCCCAGTCACGTCAAGGCTCGTGAGTCGGGTTCGAATCTCACGGATTGAGGTGTTGATTTTATGTAGAAATCTGCGTGTTTTATTGGGCTAGTGAAATATATATATATATATATATATATATATATATATATATATATATATATATATATATATATATATATATATATATATATATATATATATATACAGGCCATCCTAGAGGGAGTGGGGCCCTGGGCAACTCAGCCACTCGGGCCCCAGAAAAAAAAAAAAAAATATATATATATATATATATATATATATATATATATATATATATATATATATATATATATATATATATATATATATATATATATATATAAATATATATATATATATATATATATAATATATATATATATATATATATATATATATATATATATATATATATATATATATATATATATATATATATATATATATATATATATATATACTTCATGGTGACTTAAATTTATTTTATACACCATACAGTTTCGGCTCATCACGAGCCCTTCTCAATTGGTAATGAAAGAGACAGACAATATTACACAATATATACACGTGGAGGCTGATTGACCCAAGCCGTCTGTCAACTGGGGATAATCTTCTGACCCAACCTTGGCCTGAACCAATCCATCTTACCTGGGGATTAAATTACCCCATTTTACTAACTTTCACTGCAGCAAACTCTGCTATTAAATCTTGATATTCCAAACTTTCTGTTAGTTCCTTTTCGATGGAGAGCACAGCCAATGCATTCAATCTCTCTTGAGACAGTTGTTCTTAGATAGTTTTTTATTAATTTCAGCTTGGAAAAACTCCGCTCCCCTAATGCCACTGTGACTGGAACTGTCAATTAAATCCGATATGCTATTTCTGCATTAGGGAAGGAACCATTTAGAGACTTGAGAAACTGAAGGACTTGAAGTGCACTGTTTGTTTCTTGAAGAATACTCGAAGCTCTGAGAACAGGTCTGCACAATCAATATCGTGAGAATTTCCAACACTCAATGAATTATCCAAAGCTATACATCGCTCTTTCATGATGTAGTCTTCTTTCATATCTCCAAGTCATACAGGAAACCGAAGTTAGTGTCATACTCTTGCAGCTGCTTGAATCTTCTTGTCAGTGACATTATTTCCTGATCAATGATAACAAGAAAGTAATTTCTTTCAAATGCTTTCTCAGCCGAGTTTTCTGAATTATTCTCACCTATTTCTTGTTGTCCTTTTCTTTTCACTCGTCGATTTTTTAATATAAGCCAACTTCTTTCAGATGTTTCTCCATATGGTAATTTTCTCATGTAAAAGTTTTCTGAGAAGTGCCAATTTTCACTATTTTTAGGAAAAATATAATTTTCACTAGTAACTTTCACAGGTCCATTTCCTACCAAGTAGTTCATTGTTCTACTGTCCAGAAGCTGTGGCCAGTTGGCTGGATCACATAAATCATCTTCAGTTTCACGGTTACGGTCTGAGCTGTCCATTTTTAAAGCTTTCATCTGTTTTTCACCACTGTCCTCTTCCTTTCCTTTTATACAATTCACACTAGCACAGTCACTTGCAGTAGTTTCTGGAATTT